>NC_140019.1:15650439-15727939 GCF_964263955.1 Coregonus lavaretus
TTGCATTAGACTTACCATAACTGAACTGTTTGCACATAGCCTTGCACAATCCTCTGTGCTGTTAAAAGCCCTCCATTTCTCATGTATGATTTAAGCATTAATACCAAACTGACACAGAGTGATATTTCATTTTAATATGAATATCAGCTCAGTATTGATTTTGTGACATTATGGAATAATATATACTGCTATATCCTGCTAATTCAGATCTCATATTCAACATTTGATATTGGATGACAAAAAGACAAATTACAGGTAGTGAAGGTAATACTATGGGCACAATACCTCATACTTAGCTGAGCATATAAATTGGCTGAACAAGGTCAGTTGGTGATGAGGGATGTTAAGCTCGTTTTCAATATTTGAGGAGATGCCTGTGTTCGGTTCAGGCAAATGATCCAGTTATCTTTAGTGCTTTTTTGTTTGTCGTTTTTGTTCATTAGTTTAAATCGTTCAGGTTGAGTGATGAATGTCACATAACACTTAGAGAGAGAGAGTGAGAAAGAGAGAGAGAGAGAGAGACAGAGAGAGAGAGAGGCAGAGAGAGAGAGATAGAGAGAGAGCGAGAGAGACAGTGAGAGAGAGAGAGAGAGAGAGAGAGAGGCAGCAGAGAGAGAGATAGAGAGAGAGAGATAGAGAGAGAGAGAGAGAGAGAGAGAGAGACAGAGAGAGAGAGAGAGAGAGAGAGAGAGAGAGAGAGAGAGAGAGAAGAGAGAGAGAGAGAGAGAGATGAGAGAGATGAGAGAGAGAGAGAGAGAGAGAGAAGGCTTTAGGCCTATATTATGGCCCTGATGCAGTGAATAGTATGGACCTGTGGAGCTAATGCAGCTCCCCCATGAGGTCCATTCTATTTTAATACCATATTATCATCACCGAGGAACATTATCATCATGATCCACCTCTTCGTCATGTCACCGGGTGGGCGCGTCATTGAACTGCGTCAGCGCTGCACTGGTGTCAGAGTGTACAAGAGTAAAGATCCTCAGCACTTAGAGTCATTAGTCTAAAACTAATTTACTAGTCTGAAACAAAGACACCCCCACCTCTTCCTCCTTACCCTCACGTCTCTCTGAATATGATAAAGTCCTAATTAATAATTCAGCTTAATTAAACACTCATATTTAAGAAATATGGGGGAGGTGGGTGCCATCCAGCCATCAATTGTTGTAGTCGTTGCTATTCATATATCTGTCACTTACATGAAATTAAGTACTTATACATGTACTAAACCCATTAGCAGTGGGTAGATGCAACAGTAAATACAGGAAGCTGTTCGTCACATATAGTGCAATTATTGTTTTCATTAAGGCCATGAATCACCAGCATCTCTTTCGGTGTGAACTTAAAAAACGCAGACCTTATTAAATCACTGGGGACATAAATATTGATAATGTCTCATCTCACCCTTGTTTTTTTTAACATTACATGGAATAATTCCTGTGTATAATTATTGATACCTCGCTGCATGTGCTCGCTCGTGCATGGCAGAGTGGATCTAATTTAATTTGATGATAGGTGATCCAATCACAGGACAGGATGCCCTGGAGGAGCCCAGGATGCACCCACACATCTCCACCTGGGTCTGGGTACAGGATGCACCTGGTGCCCCCTCTGCCCCCTTTGCCCCCTTCTCCTCTCTCTGCACTGTAAGAAAAATCTAGTTGAGTCAACTGATAATTTATTAGTAACTGGCTCCACAGCCTTTTTTTGTTTATTCAAATTTAGAGTGAAAGTGTTACCTGAACTTCAAATGATTTGTTGGCCCAAACCTTTCTCCAACTTGAAAAAACCTAAGCAAAAATGAGGTTAGTGACACCCACACACACACAGTACAGTGCTTTTAACATACAATGTTTGGTAGCATAGCAGGAAGCGTAGCAGGAAGATCGGAATGCCGTGAATCAAGAGGTTGTGAGTTCAAATCCCAGGTGAGGACATGTTGAACATGTTGCCTTTATAAATGAACACGCACAATATAATCATGTATGTCAAATATTTACGTTGAAAACATGTTAAAAGCACTATTTCAATGTGTGGATTAACCTAATTTTGGTCCAAACTAAGTTGGAGCTTAGGTAACACTTCAGGTAACACTTTGACTGAAAAGTTGAGTAAACTAAAAAAGGCTGTGGAAACACTTACTAAATAATTATTAGTTTAATTAAGTATTTTTTACAGTGTGGTGCCCCTTTCTTCCTTCTACCTTCTCCTCTCTTCTTCTTCCTGCAAGGGAGCAGGGGCTGGAGGAACCATAGAGGCTCAGAAACACCCACAGTAGGCTATTAACCCTAACCGTAACCTGAGACAAGTAGCTCCATCCCTCTCCCCTCCCAGACTTTGTATTGTAGGTTATGTCTGTATCATCTGTAGTATAGTCTGTCTCCTGGCTGTAGCTCTATGGTGCTACAGAGACAGACAGTGGAGGATGGGACACAGGTACAGGGGCCTGGTGATGTGATGAGCACTTCTATTCTGCAGCCATCGATCTGTGTGCCGGGCCACCTTTAAAACTGCTGTCACACATGTCTTGTTCCATCCTGGTCACCAGCCGTTTGTTGTAACTTACAGCTTTTGTCTCCCGACAACCTTTTCTTTTGACCTGCTTTTCATCCTGCCTGTCAGCTTGTCATTGTTAGGCGCTCTTACCTATTTCTTATGCCCATCTATCTTTCCTTTTCTCAACAATATTCTCAGCATGGAAAACAGTTTGGTCATTCATTCCACTTTCCCATTTCCATATCATACAAGTGTATTTTCTGAGTTACAAATGGATGATTGTTGAAGAAGGACATAAAGGCGTGTGCGAACACACACACACACACACAGATCCATACATTCCAGCCTGGCACTATCAGACCAGTCAGAGACTGGCGACCGGCAATTACATTGAGACGGCTCAATAGAGGCTGATGCCGAGCAGCTTGGCCGTTAGCATTGACCTCTGCAGTAGGGCTGTTGACTTCCTATAGCTCCCTTCAGTCCTCCACTTACACTGGCTGGCCCTGTCAGATAGAGAAGAGTGACTGGCTCTCTCACAGGCCTGTCCATACCTACTCAGAGGTAGCAAACCGCTCTATAGGGTTATAGAGATGCTAAAGGTCTAAACAGTATCTTTATACAGAGCTAGGGAGAGTGACTGTGATGGATCTGTTGATTCGAGGGACAGAAAGAGAGAGAGAGTTGGAGAGAGAGGTGGAGAGAGAGTGGGAGAGATGGAGAGAGAGGTGGGAGAGAGAGTGGGAGAGATGGAGAGAGAGGTGGGAGAGAGAGTGGGAGAGATGGAGAGAGGTGGGAGAGAGAGTGGGAGAGAGAGTGGGAGAGATGGAGAGAGAGGTGGAGAGAGAGTGGGAGAGATGGAGGGAGGGAAAGAGAGAAAAGTCAGGGCCCTGGCCAACAATGAGGGAACAGACTAGGGCTGGGTAGGGGCAAAGGGAAGCAGAGGACCTTGAGAACTAATATAGAAAAATGTCAAAAAATATTACAAACGGGGACACCCTGGTAAAGCAAATCTTCTCCAACAGGTGCCCGACATATTAAAAGCACACACAGAGATAGACCACACCTCCATGTATCATATATTTACCACAGTCATACCGTATCAGATACACAGTCACACACCAAACAGTACTGTCTCTTTTAGATATACAGTATATTACAGTATACTACAGCTGTTTATTCTCAGTATTGTTTGAGTGTGTGGTTATTCCTACTATATTGTGGTACTCTCTGTTCTCTAGGAAATCAATTGAAGATGTGGGTATCAAATGTAAATGTGTGCTCCTTCAGTAAGACAGGGAAGGAGGAGACAGTAGAGGCCGTAGACGAAAGAGAGGAGACACAGAGAGGAGAAGAGAGGAGAGGAGAGGAGAGGAGAGGAGAGGAGAGGAGAGGAGAGGAGAGGAGAGGAGAGGAGAGGAGAGGAGAGGAGAGGAGAGGAGAGGAGAGGAGAGGAGAGGAGAGGAGAGGAGAGGAGAGGAGAGGAGAGGAGAGGAGAGGAGAGGAGAGGAGAGGAGAGGAGAGGAGAGGAGAGGAGAGGAGAGGAGAGGAGAGGAGAGTTCTCTTGTTCTAGCCTCTGGGGAATCGGCTTCTCCTCAGACATAGATTTATTGGTCGCCTGCCAAAAGCTACAGACAAATAAAGATGTCACCTGCAATGTTAGAGACTGTAAAGTGAATATCGAGAGCAATGAAGAGGAGAAAGTTCTGTGTTTGTGAGAGAGAGAGAGCTAAATGGAGAGAGAGAGAGAGAGAGAGAGAGAGAGAGAGAGAGAGAGAAGAGAGAGAGAGAGAGAGAGAGAGAGAGAGAGAGGAAGCAAGAGAAAAAGGGAGAGATAGGTAGCGAGAGAGAAAATGTTACAAGCGCTTTGGGTTCAAAATAATCAATGTTGAGAGGCGTCAGTCATTGTGGATAAAATGACCTTGTTTCAGCTCTGCTTCTTTCTCGACAGAGGGTCACAATGATCAACAAAAAATTGAGAACCAGATTGCAGCTTCCAAACCAAAACAAATGAAAAACTCTGAGCCACCTTACTGACATCAAATTATTTTGTCGTATTGGGGTGAGAATTCGCCCTTCACTCATAGCCTGTAATGCCACGGGCAATGAATCACATTCCTTTAGTTCAGCTACTGCTCTCCCTTTATACACTAAGTGTACAAAACATTAAAACACCTTCATAATATTGAGTTGCACCCCCTTTTGGCCTTAGAAAAGCCTCAATTCGATGAGGCATGGAGTCTACAAAGTGTCGAAAGCATTCCACAGGGATGCTGGCCCATGTTGACTCCAATGCTTCCCACAGCTGTGTCAAGTTGGCTGGATGTCCTTTGGGATTCTGCCGAGACTGCCCCTCCTCCTTGCTCGGGCAGGTTTCGGCGTTCGTCGTCAGCGGAGTACTAGCTGCTGCCGATCTATGTTCTATGTCTACCTGTTGTTGTCAGATTGTTTCACACCTGTTGCCCATCTTGTAATTACTCTGCCCCTATTTAACCCTGTGGCTCCCACTGCTAGGCAAATCCCCGCCTTATCTTAGCTCATTGGTCACCATAGCAGCACCCACCCGTAGTCTGCGCTCCAGCAGGTATATCTCACTGGTCATTCCCAAAGCCAACACCTCCTTTGGCCGCCATTCCTTCCAGTTCTCTGCTGCCAATGACTGGAACGAATTGCAAAAATCTCTGAAGCTGGAGACTCTTATCTCCCTCAATAACTTTAAGCATCAGTTGTCAGAGCACCTTACCGATCACTGCACCTGTACACAGCCCATCTGAAATTAGCCCACCCAACTACCTCATCCCTATATTGTTATTTATTTTGCTCTTTTGCACCCCAGTATCTCTATTTGCACATAATCTCTTGCACATCTAGCATTCCAGTGTTAATACTATTATAATTATTCTGCACTATAGCCTATTTATTGCCTTACCTCCATAACTTGCTACATTTGCACACACTGTATATATATTTTCTGTTGTATTTCTGACTTTATGTTTTTTACCCCATATGTAACTCTGTGTTGTTTTTATTGCACTACTTTGCTTTATCTTGGCCAGGTCGCAGTTGTAAATGAGAACCTGTTCTCAACTGGCTTACCTGGTTAAATAAAGGTGAAATAAAAAATAAAAAAAATAAAAATTGTGTTCTGTGCGTGTTTGTTGTTTGTTTTCGGATGTCGTTGGTGAGCGGGTTTATTCCTCCCTGCGTGGAGGTTTATTGATTCTTTACGTGTTTTAGTAAAGATACGTTTTCTTTGAGTTCTGTGTCCTGCGCCTGACTTCATCTACCGCATTACACTGACACTGTGACAGGGTTGTGGACCATTGTTGATACACACATGAAACTCAGCAGCATTGCAGTTCTTGACACAAACCGGTGTGCCTGGCACCTACTAACATACCCCATTCAAAGGCACTTCAATATTTTGTCTTGCCCATTCACCCTCAATTGCTCACATACCCAATCCATGTCTCAATTGTCTCAAGGCTTAAAAATCCTCCTTTAACCTGTCTCCTCTCCTTCATCTACACTGATTGAAAGTGGATTTATAAGTGATATCAATAAGGGATCATAGCTTTCACCTGGATTCACCAGGTGTTCTTAATGTTTTGGACATCTGTGTACATTAGAGTGCATAGCATTTTGGTTACACTTGTAGTCTGGTCTTCTTTTCTGTCAAGAGCTGAATTTAGGGTTTGTATCCCATTGAAGGCCCGAGCTCACAAGGCAGAAAATAAAAATAAACAGAAAATAACAGAAACCCAGAACTCTTTACTGTGTTAAACATGCTCTGAGGTTGTTGTTGTGATGTTTATTTTACAGTGGACAGCATGTGTGACAGAGTGGAAGAGACTTTAGCAATGATTGGAGGTGTTGAGGTGTGTGTGTGTGTGTGTGTGTGTGTGTGTGTGTGTGTGTGTGTGTGTGTGTGTGTGTGTGTGTGTGTGTGTGTGTGTGTGTGTCTGTGTGTGTGTGTGTGTCTGTGTGTGTGTGTGTGTGTGTGTGTGTGTGTGTGTTTGTGTGTGTGTATGTGTGCGTGCGTATGTATGTTATTGGGCTAGTCTGCCAGTCACAATGCCAGTCTGTCAGACCTCAGTCAGTGACATGCGTCATTTTGGGAGAAGACTGTCACAATGGATGACTACTGTTGCTACTGTGTCAGAGATGGCCTGAAATCCCCCTGCGAGAGAGACAGAGAGGTAGCAGAAGAAAGACAGAGAAATACAGGAGGAGAGAGACAAAGAGAGTGCGCGAGAGAGAGAGTGAGAGAGAGAGAGAGAGAGAGAGAGAGAGAGAGAGAGAAAGAGAAAGAGAGAGTGTGTATGTGGGGGGGGGGGGGTTAGTAAAAGTCAAACTCACTCAAATCTTCCAGCCTAGTATTTAGTTTTGGTGCAGCGGGGGTTAATTTAAGCCTCTCTGTCTGCCTGTCCGTCCTCGGAAACAATGTTTCACTTTTGATTTTCAATCTCTGTACCATACATAGAGAGTGAACAGTGCCCAGAATATTTTTTCAGTCAAGCATGTTGCCATGATTTGTAGAAGCTTTTATTGACAAAAGATAATATTAATCATGAATACATAGAAAACATTGTACCGTGTACAATAGATTGAGAAGGTGTGTTCATTAGAAAAGTGGTGGTGGATTGCATGTGGATGGTAGTCATGGATAATCATGGATGTTAGTCATTCTAGCAAATAATTTAAATTCAACTGTGGTCCACTCCAGATCAGCTAAATGTTCACATTTGGAAAATAAGGATATACAACCCCAACACAACACTCACTGTTCTTGTTACAAATGTATGAGGACAGCCCTGCTCAACAGTCCCAAAGTGCTTTACAGATACCCAGATTAATCCCCAAAGAGCTAGCAATGCAGAGGCAGAAGCACAGTGACTACCTGGCTAAACTTGATCAGCAGGGGTTTGGGACAAGGTGGAACACCCGGTGAAATCAGGCCAGGGGTCCACAACTGCAGTTGGAATGGCAGCACGACCAGGGGCTCAGATCCTCCGGGAGGGGGAGACAGAGAGAGAGGGGGAAAGGGGGGGGGGGATCTAGTGTCAGGTCCCACCAGTCAATATAATTTGATTCATTATGATTTAAAAGTACAAACTGATCCTAGATCAACACGCCTATTCTAAGATGCTTTGTGAATACGGGTCCAGATAAGACAAGTTGACCCTAGCCCCCCGGCAAATAATAATTACTGGGGACTGAGACAGAGGGGTTGAGAGACACTGTGGCCCCGTCCAATGTCACCCCTAGATAGGGCCAGCCAGAAAGGAGCTTACCCAACCACTCTGAGTTAGTGGTTGTGTGGCTAGCAGAGGCAGAGGTGTGCTTAACAGATCTGAAAGAGAGCCACAACATTATTTGAATGAGAATTCAGTCCACTTGACAATTCAAACAGAATTCAGTATTCTTCATGCTGATGATTTGTACAACTTGAGACAGATTGCAATACAGTACAATATAGTAAAACATAATATGGAATGTAACATAGATACAGATGATGTGCATGTGGTGGTTTCAAATAATGTTACTACAGATAGCTAGCTCTGTCCATGCTTTTCCTAGAAAATAATAGAATTACTGCAGAAAGCTGGTTTCATTTCAAATTTTGCTACATAAGACTGAATCGAGCCGGTCGGTCACAAATTAGTTGTATTCATTCTCAAAGTAGTTGCATGCTTGCGTATCATATTGAATTTGTTCACGTATCAACTTATATGTTTGGAAGTGTTGCATTTATTCACACGTCACGTTATGCTCTTGCAAGTGCTGTTGCATATTTTTTAACAAATAGTTTTTCTAACTACAAAACTAAGTACCATCTTTTACGTGTGCAAATCATACTTTACATGCTTGTATAATTATGTAATTATTCTACCTCCATAGTTTTCAGAACCTACAGTGGGGAAAAAAAGTATTTAGTCAGCCACCAATTGCGCAAGTTCTCCCACTTAAAAAGATGAGAGAGGCCTGTAATTTTCATCATAGGTACACGTCAACTATGACAGACAAATTGAGAAAAAAATATCCAGAAAATCACATTGTAGGATTTTTAATGAATTTATTTGCAAATTATGGTGGAAAATAAGTATTTGGTCACCTACAAACAAGCAAGATTTCTGACTCTCACAGACCTGTAACTTCTTCTTTAAGAGGCTCCTCTGTCCTCCACTCGTTACCTGTATTAATGGCACCTGTTTGAACTTGTTATCAGTATAAAAGATACCTGTCCACAACCTCAAACAGTCACACTCCAAACTCCACTATGGCCAAGACCAAAGAGCTGTCAAAGGACAACAGAAACAAAATTGTAGACCTGCACCAGGCTGGGAAGACTGAATCTGCAATAGGTAAGCAGCTTGGTTTGAAGAAATCAACTGTGGGAGCAATTATTAGGAAATGGAAGACATACAAGACCACTGATAATCTCCCTCAATCTGGGGCTCCACGCAATATCTCACCCCGTGGGGTCAAAATGATCACAAGAACGGTGAGCAAAAATCCCAGAACCACACGGGGGGACCTAGTGAATGACCTGCAGAGAGCTGGGACCAAAGTAACAAAGCCTACCATCAGTAACACACTACGCCGCCAGGGACTCAAATCCTGCAGTGCCAGACGTGTCCCCCTGCTTAAGCCAGTACATGTCCAGGCCCGTCTGAAGTTTGCTAGAGTGCATTTGGATGATCCAGAAGAGGATTGGGAGAATGTCATATGGTCAGATGAAACCAAAATAGAACTTTTTGGTAAAAACTCAACTCGTAGTTTTTGGAGGACAAAGAATGCTGAGTTGCATCCAAAGAACACCATACCTACTGTGAAGCATGGGGGTGGAAACATCATGCTTTGCGACTGTTTTTCTGCAAAGAGACCAGGACGACTGATCCGTGTAAAGGAAAGAATGAATGGGGCCATGTATTGTGAGATTTTGAGTGAAAACCTCCTTCCATCAGCAAGGGCATTGAAGATGAAACGTGGGTGGGTCTTTCAGCATGACAATGATCCCAAACACACCGCCCGGGCAACGAAGGAGTGGCTTCGTAAGAAGCATTTCAAGGTCCTGGAGTGGCCTAGCCAGTCTCCAGATCTCAACCCCATAGAAAATCTTTGGAGGGAGTTGAAAGTCCGTGTTGCCCAGCGACAGCCCCAAAACATCACTGCTCTAAAGGAGATCTGCATGGAGGAATGGGCCAAAATACCAGCAACAGTGTGTGAAAACCTTGTGAAGACTTACAGAAAACGTTTGACCTGTGTCATTGCCAACAAAGGGTATATAACAACGTATTGAGAAACTTTTGTTATTGACCAAATACTTATTTTCCACCATAATTTGCAAATAAATTCATAAAAATCCTACAATGTGATTTTCTGGATTTTCTTCCCTCATTTTGTCTTTCATAGTTGACGTGTACCTATGATGAAAATTTCAGGCCTCTCTCATCTTTTTAAGTGAGAGAACTTGCACAATTGGTGGCTGACTAAATACTTTTTTCCCCCACTGTATGTGTGATGTTTCACATGAATTTTTCCCATGAACAAGTCACGTGATAAATGTCACATGGGAAAAACAGACACGTGAGTCAGACACATGGTTTTCAAACACGTGATGTTTCATTTGACTCAGACAAGTGATTTCCCAACATTTAAACCGTGATATTATAAATTACACGTGTGCTTTTGTAACTGGCAGGATTAGAACCTGTGTCAAGAGGGCCAATGCTAATTTTGAAGTCACAGGCGGGGCTACCTTATCACATGACCATGAGCAACCATGACCGACTCATGTGAAACATCACACAAAGGTTCTGAAAACAGGGCCTCCTGTAGCTCAGTTGGTAGAGCATGGCGATTCCCACGGGGGGCCAGAATGAAAAAATTTTGCACTCACTAACTGTAAGGTGCTCTGTATAAGAGCGTCTGCTAAATGATTTAAATGTAAAATGTCTACTACACTTTCACATGTGCATTTTCACATTTTAATGTCAGCTAGGTCTGTTAACCCTTAGCCTATAATGGTCGCGCCCCGTGGAAATCGAATTAACATAATATAAAAATCCTCATCAAAATCTGTCTGTTTAAGCTAGATATATGTAAGTCGTTTCAGGAAACTAGGCGTATGTAGCATGTCACTACTTCACAGGAGTACATGTATTTTTTATCAAAATGCGTTTTATGCCAGAAAAGACTTCTTGAACATGTGAACGTTCATGTGCCTTAATACCAAACGTGTATGCCATCTTTAAATACGAATCAAATAGTTCTTCATGATATCTTTTGAAAAACTGCGGTAGAAAGGATTATCCACACATACTGAGCAGAAGCATACAATAGACAGAAGCATGCTACATGGCAGACCAATCCAAACTCACCACTCGGCATGTCCAGCCCAGCCATTATCTCCCAGCCATTTTCCGTTGCTAAACCAACTAGGCTCGTAATTTAACCATTTTATTTATATTTACAGATAGCATACACGTTTGTTATTAAGGCACATGAAAGTTCACATGTTCCAGAAGCATTTCTGCCCAAAAACGCATTTTGATAAAAATAAAGATAAAAATAACGTTCAAATGCCTCTCCTGTGAAGTAGTGATGTGCGACATGCGCCTAGCTCCTTGAAACGAGTCACATTTTAAAAGGTAAAAAAAAATCAATAAGGAGACATGGAGCACTTGCTTCTCTGTTCTTTTCACTGGGCGTCTTCCAACAGTCATTGACCAACATATGAAGAAGAGAGGCGTGCACCTGCTGCAGTAACACTCCGAATGGATGGCTCAGAAATAAGACATCATTATTTTTTACACACTTGTATTATTATACTCAGGTAGGCTAAGTTACCTTTTTACAGAATGGCATTACAGAATTTGCAATTCCACATGTGGAAACATTGCTACTGCAACATGTTAACAACACCTTTTCACGTGAGGAGAATAACACCATTTCACCACCACATGTGAACTTACAATTCCACATGTAAATGTTTCTTATATGAAACTGGTAATTAGATTTTCACATGTGAATGGTTTTCACATGTGAACTTGCAATTCCTCATGTGAAGGTGTCATTTTCACATGTGGAGTTTTCTTACATGTGAAACTGCAAATTTGATTTTCACATGTAATTGATTTTCACATGTGAACTTGCAATTCCACATGTGAAAGTCAGATTTTCACAGGATAAAGTTTTTAACATGTGAAACCGCAAATTTCACATGTGCAACTGCCATTCACGTGAGGTGAAAACATGTTTTTCTTCTCACATGTGAAAAGGTGGTGTTAACATGTGAACTCTAAATGTAATACATGTGGAAATATGGTTTCATATGTGAAATATGAGCTCAACATGTAAAAACAGCTATTTCACATGTGAAAATCCCACATAATCCTCCAGTAAAACTGAGATCGGCTCGAATCGACTGGCCACTTCAAAATAATAAATAAGTGTGTGTGCGTGTGTCTGTGTGTGCGTGTGTGTGTGGTGAGTTGTGGTTTCCAGAGCAAATGTCAGTCCTATTGAAGATGAGTGAAAATCCACTTCGAATGAGGATGACAGAAATTAGTGTAAGAGGAATACGACCATAATATAATATTCAATCTGACACCATTATCATGTGAATGCTATTAGCCCATAATCGTATTCGTTGGGTCTAGTCAAGGTAGCAAGCCTTGCATCACCACTCGGAATACTATAAGTTACATGTGTCCGAGATAACCGTTATGCAATTATTAAGAGGTTAATAGACAAAGAGCCAGGGACGGCCTGTTCAATAGGGCGATATGGGCGACGCACTGCCAAACGGGAAAAGGAAGGGATTTTTTTTCTAATCAATTATATCACGGCAACAGTAGTTATCAGTGTTGTAATCTGATCTGACTGCCACTAAATGTCAAATCAGGCTAAAGTCGTGCTTCAAATGGCCCCGCCCGTTTTGGGCGATTTCAGTCAGGTTGAAAATCGCCCAGAAGTCTCTCATAGCCTGTCATGTAAAATCTATTTTTTTCAAATTTCAAAGCTTTCAATACATTCTCTATGGGTGTCTGTGGGCTTGCACTTACGCGCTTTCGTCATACGTGACGTAACCATGAACGTAACTAAGCAAATAGCGGCTAGCAGCGTCTCTGTTGCGACCTGCAGTGTGGTGTTATTTTATGTTTTTAATTTGTACACTTAGTGGCGTTATTTTATGTTTTTAATTTGTACACTTAGTTTACAAACATTCTGCCAACCATGGATTTCCAGTGGTGAGTTTTGGACTGATCTTGTTGATCGTGTACATACCCGCTACGAACGGACTAAATAATGAAAACGTTGCTGGCAGCGGAATCCAATACAGCTGGGAGACTTGGCTGGATGACAGAGTCCCGGACAGAGAAGTGGAGCCGGCCGGCTTCACCCTGGTCGGAGCGGACCTCGATCTGACAGTCACAGGGAAAATCGATCCTGGTAAGAGAGCGACTCTGTACCCCCGAGCCCCGACATTGAACTGCTTTCTGTGTCACTGCGACCTTACTATCTGCCCCGTGAGTTCCCCCAATTGTTTGTTACCGTTGTGTACTGTTGATAATCACAAGTTTACTGGAGAACTGAGACCAAGTAGAGACTTTGGACAGGGTGGATATGGTATAATAAAGGCAGTTTATTCAGAGGTAAAGATATCTGGAATCGCGTGCACGGACTCGTTCGTCAAACTCTTAGGGAGCTATCTGAAGAGAGCCCCGAAAACATTGTGTGCTGACATTTTATACAATAAATGATGTAGGTTGAATCTAGTAGTTCTGATCTTCTGATTGGTCCTGATGAGTTGGGCGAGGTCCCCTCCACTGTTGCATTGGCTCTGAGTCGGGTTCTCTGTCTTCAAATGTTCAGCCTAAAGAGAGGGGATTTTTGTGTGTGTGTGTGTGTGTGTGTGTGTGTTTAACAGTGATGATGTGTGTGTGTGTGTGTGTTTAACAGTGATGATGTGTGTGTGTGTGTGTGTTATCAGTGATGATGTGTGTGTGTGTGTGTGTGTGTGTCCTCAGAGCAAGAACTCGTGAGTTGGAAGAACTGAGAGACCTATGGCGTGGGTGTTGTCCTTGGCCACCTGCTGACAAGGCTGACAATATAGGACTCTTTTGTCCATTGTTATAGGATAGGAACAGCATTGATTGAAAACAAACGCCCAACACAAAATGGTCATGCACAAGATTTTAGTCAGACCAAGCTATAACATTATATATTTACTACGACAGTACATTCAACCAAAAGCTAATATAACAAAGGCATCAGAGATTATTTATAATCTGTCACAGAAACTGGAATCCATCTCCCAGATCAGTCAATAAATGCTTCTGGTATTGACTTATATGCTGCCCCTGTCTTCATGTTGTTGCTGGACATATCTTTTTTTAAATGTGTGTAGGTCACCTAAATCATCAGAAAAATTGCCCCTCCTGAGAATTTTTTCAGGAGCCGCCACTGCAAAGAGCTAACATTATGCGATCAATGTCCCAGCATTAAATGATTGAGTTAACCTTAGCTCAGAGATGCACAGTTACAGGCCAAGCATACATGCTATGTGTAGTGTGAATAACATTTACCATTAGACCACACATCAATACATTTTACTCCGATATATGAAGACTAGAGTTCGTATCCATTTAAAGTAAATCAGATTTATTACAGTTATGCAATAACAATACAATTATCAAATGGTACATACCAGAAGTCTTCAATGTCGAAATATACAAAATATCTAAATGTAGAAAAATATAAAAACACACTATAGTTTAACGGAACACTACACCAGGAGATTGGTTTAACAATGACTCCATGAACAGAGTTACTACTTTTTTTCTTCCCAGAGTGCTAACTCTCAGTATCACTCATCATCTAATTAACTTAACTTTGCTTGGCCAAAACAATAAACAAAAGGCATTAAAACATTCTTGAATATAATCATCACAACTCTAAATGATAGAGGCGCACATCTGTGTTGCTTCCTCTTTGAACTGACCACCGTCCGGTGAACAGAATAACACAGTAACTCTCTAAAAAGGAAATCCATAGCACTTACAGTACAATATAACATATACAAATGTGCAGCTCTTTATGAACTCTTGAAACAATTCACACAGTAACATTAATTTTGTCGATTAAAGTTTTCATATGTCTTCACACCTCCAACAGTATCCGTGCTCCCAGGGTTCTATGGGAACGTCCCGCCCCAGAGAAAGCCACGGATGTGTTGATTCTTGTGATAGCCAAAATATGGTCAGCCTTCTGGACAATGTCATAAATCGTGATTGAGTCATCACGCTGGCTTCGGCACCTGAAAGTTGCTAGATGCATCTTCAACACTGGCCTTCATCATCGTTCACATTCTTTGACTACACCATCTCAAATTTTATTTGTCGGGGCCTCAGGTAGACACATTTGGACTGGACTGACGTCGGAGAAGGAGAGAGGGTGCGAGAGAGAGAGAGAGAGAGAGAGAGAGAGAGAGAGAGAGAGAGAGAGAGAGAGAGAGAGAGAGACAGAGAGAGAGAGAGAGAGAGAGAGAGAGAGAGAGAGAGAGGGAGAGAGAGAGAGACAGAGAGAGAGAGAGAGAGAGAGAGAGAGAGAGAGAGAGACAGAGAGATAGAGATAGAAAAGGATGGGACAGAACAAAAGGTAGGGACATCCAGCATGAGAAACAGCGTGAAAACAAATAAAGCATGACATGTCGGTTTTCTGCTAACTCCTGTTCTCTCTCTGCTGGGACAGCCTTTTCTAGTTCTTTCGCCCTCCCTCCCCGCTGTTTCTCTATCCTTCCATCAGGCCTGCTGAGTGATAAAGGTAATTGTTACATAATCAAAAAGCCCTGTGAGATCAATTTGAGGGATTCGTCTTTGGAGTTCACTCTCTCTCGTGGCTGCCATCTCCCCTGCAGATAGTAACCCTGCTCTCCATTCTAACATAGCTACTATTATTCTCCCCAGAACAGAGCAGGAAAAAGGGCACAAAAAAAAAAGATATGAGAGCGAAACTCACCCTAGCCAAGTCATTCAGCTTGGGGGAGTCAGTTCCTATGAATAGAAGTGCGTCTCTCTCTCTCTCTCTCTCTCTCTCTCTCTCTCTCTCTCTCTCTCTCTCTCTCTCTCTCTCTAGGTGGAGTGGACAGAAAAAGATGCAGAGCATAGTTTATAACATTCTCAACAATAGAGAAAAGCAATCGCTTTAATTGACACTAAAATTGACGCTAGGCTAAGAGCACGGCGAGACTGCATACGGCCAAATCCAGCAGCATATGCCGTCCACTCTTAAAGCTTCTTAAACCTGGAGCAGGGCCAAGCTCTGATGGAATTTAGGAATGGTAAAGGCTGTAGCCTAGAGTAACAACGTTAACTGGCTAACTGCCATGGAAAAGGCTGTAAAGGAGAGTTCTAGCAATGCTAATCCTCCAGTCCTCCAGCCCAGTCTAGCTCTAGCAGTTTTATCGGTCTGTCGTCACCCCAGAACTTCACACTACTTCCCAAAGCTTGGAGGGAGGGATGGGGGAATGTTGACTGGGCTAAATTAGCAATTCGGCGCCCCGGCCAGTCATATCTATCATAGCCTGATGCTAATGGCACTAACAGACCTGTGCCCCCCTCTTAGCCAGCATGGCAGGAGAGATGTGACACAGAAATGAGTTGAAACTAATGATGCTAATGACTCGCAATGCCCCCCTGCCAAATTCTTAATCATTAAGTCTGTGCCTTTAAGTTTCCACCAAATGTGCATGTATTTTTTTTTTGGGGGGGGGGGGGGGGGGGGGGGGATAGCTGGATTTGAGTTGGATGGGAGCGGGAGGAAACAAGTGATAGAGAGGATAAAGTTATGCAGAGTACTTAGCTTGCTGATAAATCAAACACACGCATGCACACACACACACATCTACACACATTTGGTTCAAAAAACAAAAGTAGTTTGTGAGTCATTAATCTTATTAATGTTTCTTAAGTGCACTGGCAATGAACTTGTCACTTAGATTAACAGCCTGCAAAAGTGACATCCCCCATGTGCGAGTTTGCAATCTGCATAACACTACAAATTTAAACTGCATTAACTATGAGTTTCAATATGTCTGTGTGGGTGAGCTTTTCTGAGGGGGAGAGGCATAGCGACAGAAACAGAGCAAGCGAGAGATAGGAAGAACTACAGAAAGAGAGAGAGAGAGAGAGAGAGAGAGCGAGAGCGAGAGCGAGAGCGAGAGCGAGAGCGAGAGCGAGAGCGGGAGAGGGAGAGAGAGAGGGAGAGGGAGAGGGAGAGGGAGAGCGAGAGAGCGAGAGAGCGAGAGAGCGAGAGAGCGAGAGAGCGAGAGAGAGAGAGAGAGAGGGAGAGAGAGAGAGAGAGAGAGAGAGAGAGAGAGAGAGAGAGAGAGAGAGAGAGAGAGAGAGAGAGAGAGAGACGGAGAGAGAGAGAAATCATCCAGTAGCTGATCAAATCATTTCAGACACACAGAGAAATCATGGCTTATCTCAACTAAAGCTGCAATATGAGCCAGGATCAAACTCTATTACCTTGGGAACAAGACACTGTATTTCCCCCACAGCCCAAATTAAAGCGATGGGGCTGGAGACCTGGTTGTCTCGACTCTGTCTGTCAAATCAAATCAAATCAAATTGTATTTGTCACATGCACCGAATACAACAGGTGTCGAACTTACAGTGAAATGCTTACTTACAAGCCCTAGATGGTATCATCTTGCACACTAGTCAGGACATTCCATCACATACTCATGCTAAAATTAACATCAGTGGCCCCCCAGCCTTCTTGGCACGCAGACCTTCTGGCACCCACCAGTGACATAAATAAATGGAATGTCCTCATCCTCAAAATCCTATGCAACACACAATATCAGTCACATTAACAAATCCTGTATAAAACACGTCATATCACGTAGGTAGAGTTAAAGTGACTATGCATTGATAATAAACAGAGAGTAGCAGCAGTGTAAAAGAGGGGGTGGGGGGGGGGGACAAATAGTCCGGGTAGCCATGATTAGCTGTTCAGGAGTCTTATGGCTTGGGGGTAGAAGCTGTTAAGAAGCTTTTTGGACCTAGACTTGGCGCTCCAGTACCGCTTGCCATGCGGTAGCAGAGAGAACAGTCTATGACTAAGGTGGCTGGAGTCTTGACAATTTTTAGGGCCTTCCTCTGACACCGCCTGGTATAGAGGTCTTGGATGGCAGGAAGCTTGGCCCCAGTGATGTACTGGGCCGTACGCACTACCCTCTGTAGTGCCTTGCGGTCGGAGGCCGAGCAGTTGCCATACCAGGAAGTGATGCAACGAATCAGGATGCTCTCGATGGTGCAGCTGCATAACTTTTTGAGGATCTGAGGACCCATGCCAAATCTTTTCAGTCTCCTGAGATGGAATAGGCTTTGTCGAGCCTTCTTCACAACTGTATTGGTGTGTTTGGACCATGACAGTTTATTGGTGATGTGGACACCAAGGAACCTGAAGCTCTCAACCTGCTCCAATACAGCCCCGTCAATGAGAATGGGGGCGTGCTCGGTCCTCTTTTTCCTATAGTCCACAATCATCTCCTTTGTCTTGATCACATTGAGGGAGAGGTTGTTATCCTGGCACCACACGGCCAGGTCTCTGACCTCCTCCCTATAGCCTGTCTCATTGTTGTCGGTGATCAGGCCTACCACTGTTGTGTCATCGGCAAACTTAATGATGGCGTTGGAGTCGTGCCTGGCCATGCAGTCATGGGTGAACAGGGAGTACAGGAGGGGACTGAGCACGTACCCGTGAGGGGCCCCCTTGTTGAGGATCAGCATAGCAGATGTGTTGTTACCTACCCTTACCACCTGGGGGTGGCCCGTCAGGAAGTCCAGGATCCAGTTGCAGAGGGAGGAGTTTAGTCCCAATGTCCTTAGTTTAGTGATGAGCTTTGAGGATACTATGGTGTTGAACGCTTAGATGTAGTCAATGAATAGCATTCTCACGTAGGTGTTCCTTTTGTCCAGGTGGGAAAGGGCAGTGTGGTCTGCTTCAAACATGTTGGTATTACAGACTTAGTCAAGGACAGGTTGAAAATATCAGTGAAGACACTTGCCAGTTGGTCAGCGTATGCTCTGAGTACACATGCCGGTAATCCATCTGGCCCTGCGGCCTTGTGAATGTTTACCTGTTTAAAGGTCTTACTCACATCGGCTATGGAGAGCGTGATCACACAGTCGTCCGGAACAGCTGATACTCTCATGCATGCTTCAGTGTTGCTTGCCTCGAAGCGAGCATAGAAGTAATTTAGCTCGTCTGGTAGGCTTGTGTCACTGGGCAGCTCGCGGCTGTGCTTCCCTTTGTAGTCTGTAATAGTTTGCAAGCCCTGCCACATGTGGCGAGCATCGGAGCCGTTGTAGTACGATTCAATCTTAGTCCTGTGTTGACGCTTTGCATGTTTGATTGTTTGTCGGAGGGCATAGCGGGATTTCTTATAAGCGTCCGGGTTAGAGTCCCACTCCTTGAAAGCGGCAGCTCTACCCTTTAGCTCAGTGCGGATGTTGCATGTAATCCATGGCTTCTGGTTGGGGTATGTACGTACGGTCACTGTGTGGATGACGTCATCGATGCACTTATTGATGAAGCCAGTGACTGATGTGGTGTACTCCTCAATGCCATCGGAAGAATCTCGGAACATATTCCAGTCTGTGCTAGCAAAACAGTCCTGTAGCTTAGCATCTGCATCATCTGACCACTTCTTTATTGACCGAGTCACTGGTGCTTCCTGCTTTAGTTTTAGCTTGTAAGCAGGAATCAGGAGGATAGAGTTATGGTCAGATTTGCCAAATGGAGGGCGAGGGAGAGCTTTGTACGGTTCTCTGTGTGTGGAGTAAAGGTGGTCTATAGTTTTTTTTCCTCTGGTTGCACATTTAACATGCTGGTAGAAATGAGGTAGAACGGATTTAAGTTTCCCTGCATTAAAGTCCCTGGCCACTAGGAGCGCCGCCTCTGGATGAGCGTTTTCCTGTTTGCTTATGGCCTTACACAGCTCATTGAGTGCGGTCTTAGTGCCAGCATCGGTTTGTGGTGGTAAATAGACAGCTACGAAAAATATAGATGAAAACTCTCTTGGTAAATTGTGTGTTCTACAGCTTATCATGAGATACTCTACTTCAGGCGGGCAAAACCTTGAGATTTCCTTAGTATTAGATTTTGTGCACCAGCTGTTGTTTACAAATATACACAGACCGCCACCCCTTGTCTTACCGGAGGCAGCTGTTCTATCTTGCCGATGCAGTGTATATCTCGCCAGCTGTATGTTATCCATGTCGTCGTTCAGCCACGTCTCGGTGAAACATAAGATATTCTAGTTTTTAGTGTCCCGTTGGTAGGATATCCGTGATCGTAGTTTGTCTATTTTGTTAATCAATGATGGTAGAGGCAGATTACCCACTCGCCATCGGATCCTTACAAAGCACCCCGACCTACGTCCCTGATATCTCTGTCTCTTTCTCCTGCGAAAGACAGGGATTTGGGCCTTGTCGGGTGTCTGAAGAAAATCCTTCGCGTCCGACAACGTTAAAGAAAAAATCTTTGTCCAGTACGAGGTGAGTAATCGCTGTCCTGTATTCCATGACGCTGTAACACATACAGTAACACACATACTCCTACTGTACAGTTAGAATTGTGTTAGCATTGGTTGAAGATGCTCAATATAATGCACATTACTTTGTAATGAGCAAATGAACTTAGATCCATGTTGCTCTCTGCGTGACTCCGTAGTCCATTGAAGTGGACTAGACTTCAGTAATTTCACGCTGTTCTAGTTGTGTGTGTGTGTGTCTGTGTGTGTGTATATGTTTGTGTGCATGCGTGCAGTGTGTGTGTGTATGTGTGTGTATCTCTGGACTCTCGGAAGAATATGCAGCACTGCCTCTTGGCAGTCGGCCTTATTTGAACATGTTACAATGATCTTCACCCTAAGAGTATAATCCCTGCCAACCCTCAGAGCACCGTCAGCGATGGCGCCGTGCCAAGCGGAGATGCGAGAGCTGGGCATCGTTTCATGACACCCGCTGCTCTGCCAAGGTCAAGTGTATTTAGCTGTGCTTTTTCTCCACTCAATGGAGGGGGGGGGGTTGTACAGTATATTCATATTCAGATTAAGAAATCCATTGACAATGCTCTCCAAGCTATTTTCCCCTGGACGCAAAGTTTAACTCAAGACTAATATAGGAAGAATACAAATGATGTTTTGTAGAGATGCATAAAGACAGTCTAGGGGATGTAATATGTGGATATGTCTTAATCTAGAAACCTTTATATGGACATGGAGAATAACTAAGGAAATTTGGAAAAACATAGAGAGAGAGAGAGAGAGAGAGAGAGAGAGAGAGAGAGAGAGAGAGAGAGAGAGAGAGAGAGAGAGAGAGAGAGAGAGAAAAACTAAAATAGTGAACGAGAGAGAGGAAGAAAGAGGGAGAGAGGGAGACAGAGAGAGGGAGAGAGAGGGAATTTAAAAACAAATCAAAGATTGATAAACTCTCATATCTGTTGGGCGCAATACCGCAATGTCCAATCACAGCAGTAAGATTTGTGGCCCGTTGCCATGAGAAAAGGGCAACCATTAGTGCACAAATAACATTGTAAATACAACGTATATTTATCTGTTTATTTATTTTCCTTTTCATATTGTACATAGCAAATAATATAACATTTGAAATGTCTATATTTTTAAAACCTTTGTGAGTGTAATGTTTACTGATTGTTTATTTCCCTTATTTCCCTTTTGTTTATTGTCTATTCCATTTGCTCTGGCAATGGTAACATATTTTTCCCATGCCAATCAAGCCCTTTGAATTGAGAGAGAGAGAGAGAGAGAGAGAGAGAGAGAGAGAGAGAGAGAGAGAGAGAGAGAGAGAGAGAGAGAGAGAGACCAAGCTTAATATCCATTTATCATAGACCGCAGCTACCTAACTGCTCACAGGGAATCAGACTAGAAAGTTAATAGTATTGACACAAAATGGAATGTCAACACAAATTAGAAAACAATTTACTGTAATATGATCATACTGTATTTGACATCATATTTTTGTCAGCTTGTTGACTTGAATAAATAAATTAACTTCAACATGATAATGTTGTTTTTGACAGCATGGTTTTCTATTGAATTGCGTTTTCTCCATGATAAATGTATGGTTTTCTAATTAGTCTATAGTCCAATTACTTGATTATAAAACTGCATGGTTTGTGATAACACATTAATCACATGAAAAAAAACAGTGCACCACCATACTTAAAGTCTGCACATGAAACACAAAGCCATACAGTGATATTATCCTGAAGGAAGATGACGGTTCCTGCGTATAGCTGTGACCAGGACATAGTGAGAAGAGTTGAGGTTAAGATAAGGAAAATTAACTCAGTAACTCCTTGTCCTGTGTTAACCCTCATAAGAGCAATGCCAGAGCATTATAGTGACTAAAACAACAACAGCCTGGAGAAGGAGAGAGTTGACACTGATGTTTGAAATTTTAAAAATATTATCTGTCCTACCTCACATTAGCCCAGCAGCCTTAACTAGCTACCTCCATTCCTGACTATCTGTATTCTGTATCTTAGAGTAATATGATTGGCCAGTGAATATGAAGAATGAGGATTACAGGATACAAGGTGTGTAGGATTAAGACCAGGAAGAGAGGAAAGAGAGGAGAGATGTGAGAGGAGAGAGGAGAGGAGAGAGAAGAAGAGAGGAGAGGAGAGAAGCGAGAGAAAAAGAGATGAGAGGAGCAGAGGAGAGGAGAGAGAAGAAGAGAGGAGAGGAGAGGAGAGGAGAGGAGAGGAGAGGAGAGGAGAGGAGAGGAGAGGAGAGGAGAGGAGAGGAGAGGAGAGGAGAGGAGAGGAGAGGAGAGGAGAGGAGAGGAGAGGAGAGGAGAGGAAAAAGAGATGAGAGGAGTCCACTCAGGAGTATTGGGCCACAGCATGTGTGTAGGACCGGGGCCAGCTATACAGTCGGAGGTCTGGCCATGGCTGACCAGTCATTGTGGATGTTGGCTGAGACCAAGAGGACTACCTTTGGCTGACCAGATGCCTGTCGCCATGGTGAGGGGATAGCACTGCTGTGGACCTCCACACCTGCTGCGTCTCGCCTGATTACTTCCAGCAGGACATTAGATACAGTGAAGGTGGTAAGGTGAAATATGACCACACTCAGCATCTAATGGTACATTCAATAGAATGTCCTGGCATTAGTGTATACTGTAGTCTAGGGCTTCTGTAATGGGATAGAATAGACTAATATGAAATGGAACTTCACATAAAGGCTTCAGAGCATAGCTACATCCGAGATCAATCAATCAATGAATTAAACAGCGTGTGTGAAGATGTGTATGTATACATGTGTATAAATGTGACATTATTAGGGACTCATCTAAAGAGAGATCTAAAGAGAGGCTCACTGTTCCATTGCCTATAATCTTTTCTACCTGCGGTGTATCTAGTGGTGTATATTCTGGAAGCACCTCTCTGACAGCTAGTCAACGACAGCCTGCTTCTTCCCCAGACAGCCTGATACATGATTGATAGTCTCTTTGAAATATTAGCCCTGTGAAAGCCACACACTCAATTTCATCACACTTCACTAATGAAGCGCATGCAGAGGCTCTTGACTAGACATTAGAAGAAATAGCTAATTTCAGACAGGTTCTTTTTAAATGTTGTTTTATGTTTGGGATGAAAGTGGGTAGATATCTGCCCCTATGGTTTTGGATATGAATGACAGGCTATGTTATCTACTGCCAGAAAGCGATATTTCTAGTACCCAACATACTGAGTGACTGAGGTGTTACTGGAAACACAGACAGGAAGACATGGAGGTGGGTCCTGTCCTCGAAACCCATCAACATCTCTGAATGTCTGAAATCTGTAAATTGAAACAGAAGCACTGAAGGTGGAATCTTACTATAAATACGTATATCCACCTTGTTGTTGTAGAAAACATCCGGAGGTAAAAGCCAACCCAGCGATGAGAGGTTATTTTCTCTCCTTGTTGTTCTGTTTGGCTTTCTGGAGCATGCAGGGCTGGAGGCCATCTTGTAAAGAACACACCTGAGTTAGGGTGCCAGGGGCAGCGGGGGATCAGGTGTGACTAATCTCCCACCTCTCACTGGACATCAGGCCTCCGAGTGCTTTATCTTTATTTCGAAGTCTGGAAACTCAGCTCAGGTACAATAGCTTGTAGTGTGTGTGTTTGTGTGTGAGTGCATGTGTGTGTGTTCGTGCAGCGTGTGAGTGAACACACTGCATATGTATTCATGTTTAGTGTGTCTATGTTAATTTGTCCTTTTGGTTAATTGTGAATTGGTTAATTAATGAACGCTTCAGTTCTCACTAAGTAGTCAATGTTCAATTACCGGATAACATAAAGATATGACTGCAGGCTATACTTCTACATCTAGAGCGAACCCATTTTCTCCAATAAGACTGTCCCCTTCACCTGAGTAGACTATTAGTAGCAGGTTAGTAACACTCTGCTCTGCTCTGTTCCCTTCCTGACTCTTTTTCAGCCAGGTCACCCGTGATAGAAGACAGTATATGATGTCAATCCATGTCTGAGGACGTCGGGAGAGGATGTGGAAACCAGCCACTAGGAGCAACAGTGAGCTGTGTTACCTTCAAGTAAGTTCTGGTTTTTCTAGGGTGTTGAGGATGGGGATGGGGATGGCGGATGGTTGTAAGCATGTTCAAATCCAGCAATAGAAAGTTGTTTTGGAGATTTTTGTTTTAAGCCTATCTCAAACCTTAAGCCTTACCTTAACCATTCAGAGTTAATACCTAACCTCAAGATTTCAGAGTTAATGCCTAAACTTAACCCTAACCTTTAAAATGCAGAGTTAATACCTAAACTTAACCTTAAACACTTAGAAATGTGACGTTTGGAACGACTTCGAAATTTGATGTTCGCTAAACATGGATGAACGTCTAATTCTAACGTGAGACTGTAAGAGCTAGTTGCTCTTGTTAGAGGTTACAGATGCTTTAATAGGTCAAGAAGAGATGAGGCAGTACTCAGGATATTGCTCAGAGGTAAATTAATCACTTCAAGCCTGTCTGCTCTCTTACAGTAAAACAGACATCTTTTTTTTTAGTGGGTAGATCAGCTTTAATATTTCAGAAATATTGTAACTTCCAAGTGTCTGCATCCCTTCCAATCCCCCATATGGGTCTCCATGCAAGATCTCACCTCGTGGAGTTGCAATGATCATGAGAACGGTGAGGAATCAGCCCAGAACTACACGGGAGGATCTTGTCAATGATCTCAAGGCAGCTGGAACCATAGTCACCAAGAAAACAATTGGTAACACACTACGCCGCGAAGGACTGAAATCCTGCAGCACCCTCAAGGTCCCCCTGCTCAAGAAAGCACATATACAGGGCCGTCTGAAGTTTGCCAATGAACATCTGAATGATTCAGAGGAGAACTGGGTGAAAGTGTTGTGGTCAGATGAGACCAAAATCGAGCTCTTTGGCATCAACTCAACTCGCCGTGTTTGGAGGAGGAGGAATGCTGCCTATGACCCCAAGAACACCATCCCCACCGTCAAACATGGAGGTGGAAACATTATGCTTTGGGGGTGTTTTTCTGCTAAGGGGGCAGGAAAACGTCACCGCATCAAAGGGACATTGGACGAGGCCATGTACCGTCAAATCCTTCCCTCAGCCAGGGCATTGAAAATGGGTCGTTGATGGGTATTCCAGCATGACAATGACCCAAAACACACGGCCAAGGCAACAAAGGAGTGGCTCAAGAAGAAGCCAACAAG
Organism: Coregonus lavaretus; assembly: GCF_964263955.1. Taxonomy (NCBI): domain Eukaryota; kingdom Metazoa; phylum Chordata; class Actinopteri; order Salmoniformes; family Salmonidae; genus Coregonus; species Coregonus lavaretus. The sequence goes on from NC_140019.1 coordinate 15,675,726, forward strand.
GGTTTTGCCACCAAGTACTAAGTCATGTTTTGCAGAAGGGTCAAATACTTATTTCCCTCATTAAAATGCAATTCAATTTATAAAATTTTTGACATGCATTTTTCTTGATTTTTGTTGTTGTTATTCTGTCTCTTACTGTTCAAATAAACCTACCATTAAAATTATAGACTGATCATGTCTTTGTCAGTGGGCAAACGTACAAAATCAGCAGGGGATCAAATACTTGTTTCCTCACTGTATATATATATATATATATATATATATATATATATATATATATATATATATATATATATATATATATATATATATATATATACATATATATACATATATACATATACACATACATACACACACACATATATACATACAGTGGGGAGAACAAGTATTTGATACACTGCCGATTTTGCAGCTTTTCCTACTTACAAAGCTTGTAGAGGTCTGTAATTTTTATCATAAGTACACTTCAACTGTGAGAGACGGAATCTAAAACAAAAATCCAGAAATCACATGTATGATTTTTAAGTAATTAATTTGCATGACATAAGTATTTGATCACCTACCAACCAGTAAGAATTCCGGCTCTCACAGACCTGTTAGTTTTTCTTTAAGAAGCCCTCCTGTTCTCCACTCATTACCTGTATTAACTGCACCTGTTTGAACTCGTTACCTCTATAAAAGACACCTGTCCACACACTCAATCAAACAGACTCCAACCTCTCCACAATGGCCAAGACCAGAGAGCTGTGTAAGGACAACAGGGATAAAATTGTAGACCTGCACAAGGCTGGGATACGCTACAGGACAATAGGCAAGCAGATTGGTGAGAAGGCAACAACTGTTGGTGCAATTATTAGAAAATGGAAGAAGTTCAAGATGACGGTCAATCACCCTCGGTCTGGGGCTCCATGCAAGATCTCACCTCATCAATGATCATGAGGAAGGTGAGGGATCAGCCCAGAACTACACGGCAGGACCTGGTCAATGACCTGAAGAGAGCTGGGACCACAGTCTCAAAGAAAACCATTAGTAACACACTACGCCGTCATGGATTAAAATCCTGCAGCGCACGCAAGGTCCCCCTGCTCAAGCCAGCGCATGTCCAGGCCCGTCTGAAGTTTGCCAATGACCATCTGGATGATCCAGAGGAGGAATGGGAGAAGGTCATGTGGTCTGATGAGACAAAAATATAGCTTTTTCGTCTAAACTCCACTCGCCGTGTTTGGAGGAAGAAGAAGGATGAGTACAACCCCAAGAACACCATCCCAACCGTGAAGCATGAAGGTGGAAACATCATTCTTTGGGGATGCTTTTCTGCAAAGGGGACAGGACGACTGCAACGTATTGAAGGGAGGATGGATGGGGCCATGTATCGCGAGATCTTGGCCAACAACCTCCTTCCCTCAGTAAGAGCATTGAAGATGGGTCGTGGCTGGGACTTCCTGCATGACAACGACCTGAAACACACAGCCAGGGCAACTAAGGAGTGGCTCCGTAAGAAGCATCTCAAGGTCCTGGAGTGGCCTAGCCAGTCTCCAGACCTGAACCCAATAGAAAATCTTTGGCGGGAGCTGAAAGTCCTTATTGCCCAGCGACAGCCCCGAAACCTGAATGATCTGGAGAAGGTATGTATGGAGGAGTGGGCCAAAATCCCTACTGCAGTGTGTGCAAACCTGGTCAAGACCTACAGGAAACGTATGATCTCTGTAATTGCAAACAAAGGTTTCTGTACCAAATATTAAGTCCTGCTTTTCTGATGTGTCAAATACTTATGTCATGCAATAAAATGCAAATTATTACTTAAAAATCATACAATGTGATTTTCTGGATTTTTGTTTTAGATTCCGTCTCTCACAGTTGAAGTGTACCTAGGATAAAAATTACAGACCTTTACATGCTTTGTAAGTAGGAAAAGCTGCAAAATCGGCAGTGTATCAAATACTTGTTCTCCCCACTGTACATACATATATACATACATCCATACACACACACATATCCTTTTTTAAATTATATTTCCCTTCATTACTTTCCAACCCCACCACCCCTTCCCCAATTGGAGTAAACTAGTGAACAACAACGCTTAGGCCTCTACTTCCAGCCCATACATACTATATACATTTTATGGACACAGTCAAATTCTACAATAATTATATTTTGTTTGTTTTTACTCCTGAACTTCCTCTACTCTCAACCTCTCCGATAATTTTCATGATGTCCATCTGGTTTGCTTCTATGCCATATAGAAGCAAACCATATTTTTCTAACTGTGCTCTTTCACAAAAGCTCTCAACCTATAACCTATATTCTTATTATGGACACAGTATGCTTTACATTAGTTATCTTGTTGTTAATACTTGTTGTTATTAGTCCCATCCTTCAGCTCCATTCAACACCTCCCATCTATCTCTTAACACCATCCATATTGGATTTCTATTTGCCATATATTTTTCATCTGTACTGTGATGTTTTACAAAAGTTCTGAACCTTTCTATTCTCATTGTTTCTACAGATCGTAAATTGAAAAGAAACGTTTTTGCTAAAAGTATTATTATATAATTTTTTAAAATTTATTTATTTATTTCACGTTTATTTAACCAGGTAAGCCAGTTGAGAACAGGTTCTCATTTACAACTGTGACCTGGCCAAGATAAAGCAAAGCAGTGCGATAAAAACAACAACACAGAGTTACATATGGGGTAAACAAAACATAAAGTCAAAAATACAACAGAAAATATATATACAGTGTGTGCAAATGTAGCAAGTTATGGAGGTAAGGCAATAAATAGGCTATAGTGCAAAATAATTACAATAGTATTAACACTGGAATGCTAGATATGCAAGAGATTATGTGCAAATAGAGATACTGGGGTGCAAAAGAGCAAAAATAAATAACAATATAGGGATGAGGTAGTTGGGTGGGCTAATTTCAGATGGGCTGTGTACAGGTGCAGTGATCGGTAAGGTGCTCTGACAACTGATGCTTAAAGTTATTGAGGGAGATAAGAGTCTCCAGCTTCAGAGATTTTTGCAATTCGTTCCAGTCATTGGCAGCAGAGAACTGGAAGGAATGGCGGCCAAAGGAGGTGTTGGCTTTGGGAATGACCAGTGAGATATACCTGCTGGAGCGCAGACTACGGGTGGGTGCTGCTATGGTGACCAATGAGCTAAGATAAGGCGGGGATTTGCCTAGCAGTGATTTATAGATGGCCTGGAGCCAGTGGGTTTGACGACGAACATGTAGTGAGGACCAGCCAACAAGAGCGTACAGGTCACAGTGGTGGGTAGTGTATGGGGCTTTGGAGACAAAACGGATGGCACTGTGATAGACTACATCCAATTTGCTGAGTAGAGTGTTGGAGGCTATTTTGTAAATGACATCGCCGAAGTCAAGGATCGGTAGGATAGTCAGTTTTACGAGGGCATGTTTGGCAGCATGAGTGAAGGAGGCTTTGTTGCGAAATAGGAAGCCGATTCTAGATTTAACTTTGGATTGGAGATTCTTTATGTGAGTCTGGAAGTTGAGTTTACAGTCTAACCAGACACCTAGGTATTTGTAGTTGTCCACATACTCTAGGTCAGACCCGTCGAGAGTGGTGATTCTAGTCGGGTGGGCGGGTGCCAGCAGCGTTCGATTGAAAAGCATGCATTTAGTTTTACTAGTGTTTAAGAGCAGTTGGAGGCTACTGAAGGATTGTTGCATGGCATTGAAGCTCGTTTGGAGGTTTGTTAACACAGTGTCCAATGAAGGGCCAGATGTATACAAAATGGTGTCGTCTGCGTAGAGGTGGATCTGAGAGTCACCAGCAGCAAGAGCGACATCATTGATATACACGGAGAAAAGTGTCGGTCCAAGAATTGAACCCTGTGGCACCCCCATAGAGACTGCCATAGGTCCAGACAACAGGCCCTCCGATTTGACACACTGAACTCTATCTGAGAAGTAGTTGGTGAACCAGGCGAGGCAGTCATTTGAGAAACCAAGGCTATTTAGTCTGCCAATAAGAATGCGGTGGTTGACAGAGTCGAAAGCCTTGGCCAGGTCGATGAAGACGGCTGCACAGTACTGTCTATTATCAATCGCGGTTATAATATCGTTTAGGACCTTGAGCGTGGCTGAAGTGCACCCGTGACCAGCTCGGAAACCGGATTGCATAGCGGAGAAGGTACGGTGGTATTCGAAATGGTCAATTATCTGTTTGTTAACTTGGCTTTCGAATACTTTCGAAAGGCAGGGCAGGATGGATATAGGTCTGTAGCAGTTTGGATCTAGAGTGTCACCCCCTTTGAAGAGGGGGATGACCGCGGCAGCTTTCCAATCTCTGGGGATCTCAGACGTTATGAAAGAGAGGTTGAACAGACTAGTAATAGGGGTTGCGACAATTTCGGCGGCTACTTTTAGAAAGAAAGTGTCCAGATTGTCTAGCCCAGCTGATTTGTAGGGGTCCAGATTTTGCAGCGCTTTCAAAACATCAGCTGTCTGAATTTGTGTGAAGGAGAAGCGGGGGGGGCATGGGCAAGTTGCAGCAGAGGGTGCAGAGTTGGTGGCCGGGGTAGTGGTAGCCAGATGGAAAGCATGGCCAGCTGTAGCAAAATGCTTGTTGAAATTCTCGATTATTGTAGATTTATCGGTGGTGATAGTGTTTCCTAGCCTCAGTGCAGTGGGCAGCTGGGAGGAAGTGCTCTTATTCTCCATGGACTTTACAGTGTCCCAAAACTTTTTGGAGTTAGTGCTACAGGATGCAAATTTCTGTTTGAAAAAGTTAGCCTTTGCTTTCCTGACTGCTTGTGTATATTGGTTCCTAACTTCCCTGAAATGTTGCATATCGCGGGGGCTATTTGATGCTAATGCTGTACGCCACAGGATGTTTTTGTGCTGGTCAAGGGCAGTCAAGTCTGAGGAGAACCAGGGGCTATATCGGTTCTTAGTTCTGTATTTTTTTGAATGGGGCATGTTTATTTAAGATTGAGAGGAAATTACTTTTAAGGAACAACCAGGCATCCTCTACTGACGGAATGAGATCTATATCCATCCAGGATACCTGGGCCAGGTCAATTAGGAAGGCCTGCTCGCTAAAGTGTTTTAGGGAGCGTTTGACAGTGATGAGGGGTGGTCGTTTGACCGCGGACCCGTTACGGACGCAGGCAATAAGGCAGTGATCGCTGAGATCCTGGTTGAAGACAGCTGAGGTGTATTTAGAGGGTATGTTAGTCAGGATGATATCTATGAGGGTACCCATGTTTACGGATTTAGGGTTGTACCTGGTAGGTTCGTTGATAATTTGCGTGAGGTTGAGGGCATCTAGTTTGGATTGTAGGATGGCTGGGGGATTAAGCACATCCCAATTTAGGTCACCAAGCAGTACGAACTCTGAGGATAAATGGGGGGCAATCAATTCACATATGGTGTCCAGGGCACAGCTGGGGGCTGAGGGGGAGAGAGATTATTGATCGATTGACTATGACTTTTCAGATCACAGACAAAGTCTTACTGTCTCGTTTTCGTTTTCTTTAGCGGGCCCCGCTTGGCCCTATAAACGTTTCTCTCATTATCGCCAGGCGTCTGCCTAGTTGCCTACAACTGCCTTCCCTTCTTTCTCTTTTTCCTTTCCCCCCATCAGCTGTGTCAGTGTAATTGAGGGAGACTCAGTTAAGGATCTTTTGTGCTCTTTGGTTGTTGAAAGTGTCCTAAAGTGGGTTCGTCAGTGTTTTACAGTGCCGGAGGAAGATGGCGGATCAAGGACAGAACAGCTGCAGACAATAACAGAGGAAATTGGTCCTCTGGTGCAGAGGGGGGTGGAGGTAGGGGGCGAGGACACGGCACAGCCTTAAAAAGACAGCTAACACACACAGAACACCATTACTGCAGTTTGGTTACTGCTTACCATCCAGCAGGCCCTCTGGCTCGGCTCCAGTAGCCAGCACTGCAGGGGAAACAACCTTAGCTTGATGTTATAAATTGGTGAAAATGGGATGCAAATTGGGACTGAAATTGTATGAAAGTTTTTTGACAGGTGAAATTGCATGAAAGTCTATATGACAGGTATGAGTGATGCTGCAAATACATATTTTTTGTCACAGATAGTTTCATTTGTGATATCAGGAGAGAGAGGGAGCGGGAAAAGAAGAGGAAGAGGGGAAGATAGAGAACAAGAGAGAGAGAGAGAGAGAGATATCTAATATCTATTGGGAGAAGAAACCCTTTGTGCCATATTAGCTGCAAAATATGTAGCTTCCTGCCACACCCGTAGGGACAGCCAGCCAGTGGAACGACCAACCAGAGCAATAACATTGCTACCTGTGTCTTTCTCACTATTAAATGATTTTCCTCATTCATGTCTTACTATAGTGTCCTGTTAATTGTTACTACTCATTGAGTATTATTATTTTTCCTATTATTGATTTGATATGTGTCTATATGTTTGCTTTGGCAATGTACTGTGTGTGGTAACACTTTCCATGCCAAAAAAGCCATTTGAATTTGAGAGAGAGAGAGAGGGGGGGGGGGGGGGGGGGGGAGACAGGGATGGAGAGAGAGAGAGAGAGTGTGAGAGAGAGAGAGAGAGAGAGAGAGAGAGAGAGAGAGAGAGAGAGAGAGAGAGAGAGAGAGAGAGAGAGAGAGAGAGAGAAGAAAAGACTGAAGAACTTAGTCTTCCAGCTGTCAGGATAATACACTGGAGACATGAAGAGGCACCACTGTGTCCACACCACGGACGCCATTAGTCCGATATTCCCGCTCGGATCCGAGTGGCCCAGCCGGGAACGTTCAGCTTTCCTACACCACTCCACTTAGAAAGTAGGAGATAAAGGGAGGGGTGGCAGAGACAGAGATGAAAAAAGAGAGAATAGGAGAGAGAGAGAGACCGACACCGAGAGAGAATATAAAAGAGAGAATAGAAGAGAGAAAGAGTGAATAGAAGAGAGAGAGAGACAGGGATTTAGGTCAGGGCTGACACTATGACTGTAGCACAGAGACAGAGAGGCTGGCCCAGGATTGGGGTCAGTGGCTGGCTGGACACACAGCCCTAGTCTGATTCTCTGAGTCACCGTCCAGAAGAACACTGTCGCCAATGAATCACCTCACCTCAATCACTAGTCATTGGGAGTCAAATGACTATTTGTTTGTTGTGATGTTTCCCTACTATGGGAATTTGGGCTATGCAGAAATATCAATTTTTAAATTGTTAATTACGTATGGTACATCCTTCATATAATACACCATTTACATTTTAGTCATTTATCAGACGGTGAGTTCATACATTTTTGTACTTTTCCCTGTACTGGTCCCCCATGGGAATTTTAACCCACAACCCTGGCGTTGCAAGCACCATGCTCTAACAACTGAGGCACACTGAATGTACAAAACATTAAGAACACCTTCCTAATATTGAGTTGCATGGAAAAAACAGGTGTTCTTAATGTTTTGTACACTCAGTGTATGTGTCTAGTTGCATGGCCAGTATAACCCCAGACAGGAAGAGACAGAGACCATCTACAGGCAGAGATGTCTGAAACAGGTGTTTTTGACTGCTCCTCTCTTACCACAAAATGGTAAGTTGTGACCTATCCTCATGGCGATGAATGAGATATTGTAGGTCGAATCCATACGGTATATATAGAATCAGAATTAAAACCATTGCCCCAAGGCCAACCGCAGCCAAGTATGTTCTGGGGAATGCTTTTTCTCTCTCTTTCTGGCATCAACCAAACAGACACACACTCATATAACACACAAAAACACACACACACTTTAGCTCCACAACTACTTTCTAATTGATGGTCTGGCCCCTGTCTAAACCTATGCAGACCTGGGCAAGCAGGGCCAAATGAATCCTGACTTTGATATGAAATAAATTGCAGGAGCTTCCCATGTCAATGTTTCATTCCTTCTCCTTCTCTCGTTCCTCTCCCCTACCTCCATCACATCTCCTTTAGAGTGAGGAATGAGGGCAGAAATGGGGATGAGAAGAGGGAGTGTGGCAGGAGGGCTAAGGACAAGGGCCGTGGGATAAGGAGAGATGGGATGTGGGGGTGGGGGTGAGGGTGAGGGTTGGGGTCGAGGGTCACAGGTAGGGGGATGATGAGGAGCGGGGAGGCAGGGTTGTGGATGATGATGAGGGGAAAAGGGGGTGAGGAGAGGGGTCCACATTAGGTCAGCCTGCCACTTGAGTGTTATTAGGTTCCACTTGACCCAATTACAGCAGAGAAAGAGAAAGAGAGAGAGAGAGAGAGAGAGAGGCAGACCAGAGAGAGTGATTAACCCACGGCCACACACACACTGCCACAGGCGCTCTGGGCCTGAGAGGGGGGAGAGGGGATAGGGAAGGGGGGATACGGCCTGAAAAGGGGGAAAGGGAAGAGGGGAGAGGGGAGAGAGGGGAGAGGGGAGAGAGGGGAAGGGGCCTGAGAGGGGGAGAGGGCCTGAGAGACGGGAGAGGGGAGAGGGGAGAGGGGGAGAGGGCCTGAGAGTGGGAGAGGGGAAGGATAGAGACTTAGTGATCCAGTTTTTAATGGTTGTTGTGGTTGCTGTTTGTTGGGTGTTTGATTACAGAGACACCATTTTCTGGACCTCATGTCCTCTCATGCGTTATGGTGGCGCTCACGGGCAAATCCCTTCCCCGAAGCATTATTTACTTGATTGTCCTTTACTCTGTGATTCATACCAAACATTTCCACTGCCCACTAAATCAGTCCTGCCTCCTCTCCTCCTTTCCTCTGTCGCTCTGACCTCCTCTCCACCCAGTAAAGTTCACCCCAGTTTGTCTTCCTCAACGACTCAGACAAAGACAACTCCTCCACTCATGCCCTCGCTCTCCGACAGAGACTCAAATAAATAGCAATGCTTCACATAGACCCCATGAAACCATCTGAAATACTTTATATGTCTCCTATTGATTGGTCCCTGGCCTCTTCCTCAACTGCCTGGGTCGGCATTAGTATCGACGAGGAGGAGATTTCTCACCCTGCCTACCATAAAGCAGCCATTTCCATGCCCTTTCAAAGACGAAGAATTAGATTAAGTGCTATTTACAACCCTTCCTCTCCATACCAACACATAGAGAAAGTGCTGAGGGTGTGTACTCCAAGGGCCATGAGTGCCGCCGTTGGCTCAAATTAGTTTTGGAGTCTGACAAGTATAATGTCCCTTTCAGACTCTCTAACTCTGTCATGTACACCTCAGAGTAGTTTGAAAGTGTCTTAGAGACTCAGATCAGGTTTACTTTTTGTTATAATCTGGAAACACTATATGAGATTAGAAAGGCCCTAAATTGCCGTAAGGGGACATAGATACACTGTGGTGTGTTAGGATGGGATGAATCCTGCAGAACATTCACCTTTCCCAGCTGTCATCTCTGTCTCTAGCTGTCTGATTCTGGAAACTCTAAATATCAAGTTTAGTGAAGGCTGTATGGGAGAGTCTGGCATTTAATCAGACACACATTCTCTCCAACTTCAAAGAGGCTCATCCTTCCTGTGAATGGAGAATAAAAAACAGAACAGACAGAAAAAATAAAGAGTAAAAAGAGCTAAAAAGGGAGAGCTGGCTGGCGCAGACTTTAAAAAGTCCTTGACCTTGGCGTTGGGGCCAACTTTCAGCATTACCTTTATTTGAGACGTGCTAATGAACAGTCAGATCGTATAAGGGCCACTACCAAACTAGGCCACGGGAGAAAAAATAGAAAAGAGAGAGAGATTTTTTGAAAGAGTTGACTCGCCACTCTCCTTATCCAATCTCTTATCAAGGTTAGTCACTCACCCTGAAGGTTGAAACCGAGAAGTCAGAAAATCTGAACGTCAGAACATCACAGGGTAAAACCTGGCGCATAGTCCCCGTTTACCGTCTTAGTTGCCTATCTCTCTGCCACTAACAAGAGCGACTTTGTTGTATAAAATATGAGATGTGTATTTGGAATAGAGAAGCATTTCCCCCTCCTGTCACACCAGAGATATTGGAATTCATAACATGGGGAACATAATTGGTTATAGGGAATATTGTGAAGGGAAAAGGAGTGAGAGAAAGAAAAGGAAAGGAAAGGGAAAAAGTAAACTAATTTGCAAGCGACTACACTTATAATTAAATTCCAAGCTAAAAGCCTTGCTTGTCATGTGTACTCATTTGCATCTCTGTTAAATATTCATGAATTTATTTGCATGAACAGGCACAGTGTCTACACATGAGACGTCACACAGAATTTTAAATATATACTTTATAATATTTGACAATCTGCCCAATGGTACCAGACAGGATAATGCATTTTGTAAAGATATATATTTTTTAGAGATATGCAAAGCTATACTTACTGTAAAATTCACAAAATTATATTCATTCATCTCTCAACAGCTACAGTAGAAGAGGCGATTGATTCCATGGTAAACTACTTGCGGTTGTTGAAGTGGCAACTGAGTAGGGCTGTTTTCTAAAGCACCTCAGGAATTCATGCTACAAGAACATCAAAACATGCTGTTTATTGATCTGATTGATTTGTTTTATATATTTATTCATATTTTCCTGACTTGATTTTCCTGGATGTGATCAATTTCTATTTCATTTGATCTAATATTCCTCATATAAACCTGATGGGCATCAAAGAGCAAAGCATAGATGTATGTGTAGTTCATTGAAAATACACATTGTATCTCTAAATGACATTGAACCGCCTAGGTTGGTAGTTGCAGTGAACAAAGCCTTCCGAAGGAGAGCATCAAAGTAGGCTATGAGTTAGACACAAAGTAGGCTATGAGTAAGTGACAGAATGGTCCGGATCACATTCGAATACCTCTTTGTTTTATTAAATCACTAAGCAAACGCTTTGTTTCTCTGAATGCGCCGCTCTCATTCCATTACCATCAGCCCAGACCGGTAGCACAACCAGGGTGAGAGGCATTCGACACGACAGCATCTTCTAAATATTTAACGTGGTGGGACAGAGCGGAGAGAGGGATCACACTCCGTAAATAAGTAAAAAACAAAGAGGGAAAACACATAAGAGGAAAGATTAGTCCCTGCTAAAAGTGTAACAATGCCTCAATGTTCCAGCCTGCATAATTTAGAGGCCATGCCGTGTCCGATCGAGTCCCGGCCCCTCCGGATTGAGACATCATTCCATGGAGCACCAAGGAGAGAGGGAGAGGAGAGAAGCTGCCCGCTTCCGTTTTGCTCTGGCTCAGTCGGAGCAAATCACAGTTCTGTGTTTATGGAGGAGCTAGTTTTCCCAGAACGCACTTTGCATTTTAATGAGGCCCTTGCCTGCATACTAAGTGCACATTAAGCCGGTGCAGTGGGGGCAAATGTAGCGATACATTATGGTCAAAGTGAAACAGCCTCTTCAAATGTTTTAACAAACAAAAGTTTTAGGGGGGCCAGAGCTGTTGTGATGCAGATTAGGGTGGAGGTGGTGGTGGTGGTGGTGGTGGTGGTTGTGGTGGTGCTGGTGGTGGTTGTGGTGGTGGATGATGATGATGAAAAGGAGGAGGAGGAGGAGGAGGAGGAGGAGGAGGAGGAGGAATACTAGGAATAGGCTGGCTCATAAGCGATTATCTTTATGTTGAGAATGATGATAGTGATGATAGTGTCAGTGTTAGCTCTGTTAAGTGTCCCATTCAGAGGTATGACCCAGTTAAACCACAGTATCCCCCAAATCCCTCTCCCCCTATCCACCCACCCCGCTCCCCAGACAACCAGACAACCAGCTACTGGTGCCACTTAGACATAAAGTAACAGATCCTGGGAAAGACAGCTATTAAATACAATGATACATTTTCATTCAAGAAGTCTTCATTTTCTAACAGTTATTTAGAGAAGGAGTACCCATATATGACTCGTTTCAGGAAACTAGGCGTATGTCGCGCGTCACTACATCACAGGAGAGCCATTTGAATGTACACTTTTTAAAAAAAATCAAAATGCGTTTCTTTTGACAGAAATGCCTTCTGGAACATGTGAACTTTCTTGTGCCTTAATAACAAACTTGTATACCATCTGTAAATACGAATACAATTGTTAGATTACGAGCCTAGTTGGTTTAGCCACAGAAAAAGACAGTAACCTTCCCACTAGCCATGATTGGCTAAGATAATGAGTGGGCTGGACATGCCGAGAGATGAGTTCGGATTGGTCTGCCATGTAACACGCTTCTGTCTATTTGAGCTCTGCCATGTAACACGCTTCTGTCTATTAGAGCTGGTTAGTATGTGTAGGTAATCCTTTCTAACTCAGCTTTTTTTTTTAAGATATCATGTAGTAGAACTGCATAAGTGTTGCTCTCCACTTTCTGGAGGACCGAGTTTTGAAATCAGTGGAATTACATTTACATTTACATTTTAGTCATTTAGCAGACGCTCTTATCCAGAGCGACTTACAGTTAGTGAATACATTTTTTTTATTTTTTTTTTATTTTATACTGGCCCCCCGTGGGAATCAAACCCACAGGGTATGATAGCTAAAGAGATGGAGAAAACACCTGTCTCTGGATTACATCTCTCTGGATTACATCTTGAAACTAAGGGTAACCATGGCATTCGTGACAGAGAGAGAGAAGCGTCCATCCATGTATACGGGTAAGATAGTCTAGCTAGCTACATTTTCAGATATTACACGTTTCTAATTTTGTCAGGAAGTCGTTTTCCTTTCAAACTAAAGTGTACTGTTAATTAGCTAGCTAACGTTAGCTGTCTGGCTCGCTAGCTAACATCACGTGTATGGTCTGTGTAGCAATATTATTAGTATCTCAGAGCCATTAGATTTTTTGTTATAGCCTAATGTTAGCTAGCTAACATTGAACCTGGTTGGTTAGCTACCTGTAGATTCATGCAGGGTAGTAACGTCATGAGTTGGGATTATGGTTCATAATTTAGCTAGCTACCTACCTACCAAGAGTGCAGAATAACTGACGAATTTATGAATGCTCAACACTCGTTGAATATGGCCGGTGTCAGTAAACATTGGCTAAAAAAGCGTAAAAGCACTAAAAATATAGGTACATTTATTTTGGGGCTAATTCAGCATATGAAGAAGTGAAAAAATCAAAACACATTAGTTAGATCGCTAACAATAATACCCACTGCTAGTAGTCATGTATTAATCTAACAGTGTCTTTAAAAAAAAACGTTGCAGTTGTAGCCTGCTACCCTATACACTCACAATGGCCGAAGCATAACTGCACATTTTGCGCGCTTTGTATCTTAAAACCATATGAAATAACTTGGTTGTAAAATAGATGCTATTGAGCTCAATATTAAGAGAAGACAAATAGAAAAATACCCACAAAATGCTGAGAACAACAGTGGTTGCTTATAACGCTATGTGTTTCCCGTAATTGGATTTTGAAATGTTATACAACCAGAAGCATTTTTTCTCTCTCCCAGAGTGCACATCCGGGGAGAGGGAGAGAGAGTGGCTTGCTCATCACAGCAGCAGGCCCCAGGGAAACAGGCCCAGGGGCTGGGCAGACACTTTCATTACAAGAATCGTGACGATAATGCATTTTACTGTTTGACCAAATCATGATTTTAGCTGCCAAAAAATAGGACGTTTTGAAACTTTTCAGTGAGGTGACCATGTAATCAATGTCTGTCTGGAGCCCTGCTCCATGACATACTCAGTGGTGTAAAATACTTAAGTAAAAATACTTGAAAGTACTACTTAAGTAGTTTTGGGGGTATCTGTACTTTACTTTACTATTTATATTTTTGACAACTTTTAATTTTACTTCACTACATTGCTAATATTACTGTGTAGTAATATTATTAGTATCTCAGAGCCATTTGATTTTTTATAATAGCCTAATGTTAGCTAGCTAACATTGAACCTGGTAGGTTAGCTACCTTTAGATTCATGCAGGATAGTAACGTCATGAGTTGGGATTATGATTAATTGTTTAGCTAGCTAGCTACCTACCTAGAGTGCAGTATAACTGACAAATTTAAGAACGATCAACACCTGTTGAATATGGCCGGTGTCAGTAAACTTTGGCTAAAAAAAGCTTAATTAAATTGTTGCCAGCAGCACAGTTGCAGTCACCAACGCTCTGGATAACATAAATACAGCCTAACCAGCTTTGCTAGGGCGAGTAAAATGGTCAAAGTGAGCTGTTCTCTCATTTGTGTCTGGAAGTAGCTAGCAAGCTAGCCAACATTAGCCAGTTAGCTTGGGTGCTTGACTGCTGTTGTTAGGACAGAACACTCGGATCAACTCTACTCCTCGGCCAGAGCATCCAGTGTGCGCTCTGAACGCTCCAAGAGCGAAACACTCTGAATTTACGAACGGACAATCTGATAACGCTCTGAGTTTACGAACGCCAAGAGCACACTCTTGCACTCCAGATTAAATTTACGAACACACCCGTAGTATAAACCCGCCTTTAGTCTTGAAATCTTTGGTTGTTTAGTACATGGCCTCACATGTGAAACCTTAAAGAGATGGGTGGGGCTAGAGCTTAAGAGAGTCTGAACGATGCTGAATGGGTGTAGACAAAGAAGAGCTCTCCAGTAGGCGTACCAAAACATTCAAAGGCCATTTTCTCAAAAGTGAGGTTACAAGTTTATCAACTTTCAAAGCAGAATTACTTTCCCATCTATGCTATTCCTCAACTATGCTATTAGTTGTGGGTTGACATTAGGGTATTGTTGATTTTATGTTATCAAGAGCATTGGTGACTGCAACTGTGCTGCTGGCAACAATGTAATGACACTTTTTTGACAACGTTTACTGACATCGGCCATATTCAACGGGTGTTGAGCGTTCGTAAATTAATCAGTTATTCTGTGCTCTGGCACACTCAGACGAGTGCTCTGAAATTGGAATAGATAGCCAGAGGGAATTTACCAGCTAGGTCTATCAACAGTTGTCACAGTGACATCATGAACATTCTATTGAAATGGTTACTTGCATAGTGGAGTCTTTTGTTAAAAAAAAAAAAAAAAAAAAAAAAAAAAAAAAAAAGACTTGTAGCTAGTTAGCTAGCTAAACAATCAACCATAACTGTAGTGTATGATATACCATTTTCTAGCTCTGAGTCTGCTTTTATCCAATGTAAAAAACACCATTTCATATTTCGCTACATAAGACCGAATCGAGCCAGCCGGTCACATACAGTGGGGAGAAAAAGTATTTGATAAACTGCCGATTTTGCAGGTTTTTCTACTTACAAAGCATGTAGAGGTCTGTAATTTTTATCATAGGTACACTTCAACTGTGAGAGACGGAATCTAAAAATCCAGAATATCACATTGTATGATTTTTAAGTAATTAATTAGCATTATATTGCATGACATAAGTATTTGATACATCAGAAAAGCAGATCTTAATATTTGGTACAGAAACCTTTGTTTGCAATTACAGAGATCATACGTTTCCTGTAGGTCTTGACCAGGTTTGCACACACTGCAGCAGGGATTTTGGCCCACTCCTCCATACAGACCTTCTCCAGATCCTTCAGGTTTCGGGGCTGTCGCTGGGCAATACGGACTTTCAGCTCCCTCCCAAAGATTTTATATTGGGTTCAGGTCTGGAGACTGGCTAGTCCCCTCCAGGACCTTGAGATGCTTCTTACGGAGCCACTCCTTAGTTGCCCTGGCTGTGTGTTTCGGGTCGTTGTCATGCTGGAAGACCCAGCCACGACCCATCTTCAATGCTCTTACTGAGGGAAGGAGGTTGTTGGCCAAGATCTCGCGATACATGGCCCCATCCATCCTCCCCTCAATACGGTGCAGTCGTCCTGTCCCCTATGCAGAAAAGCATCCCCAAAGAATGATGTTTCCTACTTCATGCTTCACGGTTGGGATGGTGTTCTTGGGGTTGTACTCATCCTTCTTCTTCCTCCAAACACGGCGAGTGGAGTTTAGACCAAAAAGCTCTATTTTTGTCTCATCAGACCACATGACCTTCTCCCATTCCTCCTCTGGATCATCCAGATGGTCATTGGCAAACTTCAGATGGGCCTGGACATGCGCTGGCTTGAGCAGGGGGACCTTGCGTGCACTGCAGGATTTTAATCCATGACGGCGTAGTGTGTTACTAATGGTTTTCTTTGAGACTGTGGTCCCAGCTCCCTTCAGGTCATTGACCAGGTCCTGCCGTGTAGTTCTGGGCTGATCCCTCACCTTCCTCATGATCATTTATGCCCCACGAGGTGAGATCTTGCATGGAGCCCCAGATCGAGGGTATTTGACCGTCATCTTGAACTTCTTCCATTTTCTAATAATTGTGCCAACAGTTGTTGCCTTCTCACCAAGCTGCTTGCTATTGTCCTGTAGCCCATCCCAGCCTTGTGCAGGTCTACAATTTTATCCCTGATGTTCTTACACAGCTCTCTGGTCTTGGCCATTGTGGAGAGGTTGGAGTCTGTTTGATTGAGTGTGTGGACAGGTGTCTTTTATACAGGTAACGAGTTCAAACAGGTGCAGTTAATACAGGTAATGAGTGGAGAACAGGAGGGCTTCTTAAAGAAAAACTAACAGGTCTGTGAGAGCCGGAATTCTTACTGGTTGGTAAGTGATCAAATACTTATGTCATTCAATAAAATGCAAATTAATTACTTAAAAATCATACAATGTGATTTTCTGAATTTTTGTTTTAGATTCTGTCTCTCACAGTTGAAGTCTACCTATGATAAAAATTACAGACCTCTACATGCTTTGTAAGTAGGAAAACCTGCAAAATCGGCAGTGTATCAAATACTTGTTCTCCCCACTGTATGTACTGTACCGACCCTGGCCGTGACCCCACTCTCAGAGGGTGTCTCAGGAGAGTTGGGATATGCAAAAAACACACTTGTACATGTGTGAAATAGGAGAAATATAAGCACCCACCTAATTATTATTAATTAGTATATATATTGTTAGGGATTGCATATTGTCATTTAAAAATAATTGACTTATATGTTAAATTACAGTGCCTTGCAAGAGTATTCATCCCCTTGATGTTTTTCCTATTTTGTTGCATTACAACCTGTAATTTAAACACATTTTCATTTGGATTTCATGTAATGGACAAACACAAAATAGTCCGAATTGGTGAAGTGAAATGAAAAAAATAACTTGTTTCAAAAAATTATAAAAAATAAATAATGGAAAAGTGGTGCGTGCATATGTATTCACCCCCTTTGCTATGACGCCCCTAAATAAGATCTGTTGCAACCAATTGCCTTCAAGAGTCACATAATTAGTTAAATAAAGTCCACCTGTATGCAATCTAAGTGTCACATGATCTGTCACATGATCTCAGTATATATACACCTGTTCTGAAAGGCCCCAGATTCTGCAACACCACTAAGCAAGAGGCACCATCAAGCAAGCTGCACCATGAAGACCAAGGAGCTCTCCAAACAGGTCAGGGACAAAGTTGTGGAGAAGTACAGATCAGGGTTGGGTTATAAAAAAATATCAGAAACTCTGAACATCCCACGGAGCACCATTAAATTCATTATTAAAAAATGAAAATAATATGGCAACACAACAAACCTGCCAAGAGAGGGCCACCCACCAAAACTCACGGACCAGGCAAGGAGGGCATTAATCAGAGAGGCAACAAAGAGACCAAAGATAACCCTGAAGGAACTGCAACGCTCCACAGAGGAGATTGGAGTATCTGTCCATAGGACCACTTTAAGCCGTACACTCCACAAAGCTGGGCTTTACGGAAGACTGGCCAGAAAAAAGCCATGGCTTAAAGAAAAATATAAGCAAACACGTTTGGTGTTCGCCAAAAGGCATGTGAGAGACTCCCCAAACATATGTAAGAAGGTACTCTGGTCAGATGAGACTAAAATTTAGCTTTTTGGCCATCAACGAAAACGCTATGTCTGGCGCAAACCCAACACCTCTCATCACCCCGAGAACACCATCCCCACAGTGAAGCATGGTGGTGGCAGCATCATGCTGTGGGGATGTTTTTCATTGGCAGGGACTGGGAAACTGGTCAGAATTGAAGGAATGATGGATGGCGCTAAATACAGGGAAATTCTTGAGGGAAACCTGTTTCAGTCTTCCAGAGATTTGAGACAGGGACGGAGGTTCACCTTCCAGCAGGACAATGACCCTAAGCATACTGCTAAAGCAACACTCGAGTGGTTTAAGGGGAATTATTTAAATATCTTGGAATGGCCTAGTCAAAGCCCAGAGCTCAATCCAATTGAGCATCTGTGGTATGACTTAAAGATTAGTGTACACCAGTGGAACCCATCCAACTTGAAGGAGCTGGAGCAGTTTTGCCTTGAAGAATGGGCAAAAATCCCAGTGGCTAGATGTGCCAAGCTTTAGAGACATACCCCAAGAGACTTGCAGCTGTAATTGCTGCAAAAGGTGGCTCTACAAAGTATTGACTTTGGGGGTGAATAGTTATGCATGCTCAAGTTTTCTGTTGTTTTGTCTTATTAGTTGTTTGTTTCACCCCAAAAAATATTTTGCATCTTTAAAGTGGTAGGCATAAAAAAATACAAACCCCCCAAAAATCCATTGTCATTCCAAGTTGTAAGGCAACAAAATAGGAAACATGCCAAGGGGGTTGAATACTTTCGCAAGCCACTGAATGATCTGAAAAGAGGGACCATGTCTTTCTTAGACACCATGATTTTAATTTCCATTAATATTCCCAACCCTCCTGGTCTTCAGAGGTTTAAAGTAACAAATTACAACTACTCTCGTTACTGTAATTGAGTAGTTTTCTGAGTACTTGTACTTTTTTGAGTATTTTTTGAGTAATCAGTAATTGTATTTCTACTTGAAGAAAATGTTATTAAAGTAACAGTACTTCTACTTGAATAAGATATTTCAGTACTCTTTCCACCTCTGGTGAGTGAATGAGTTAGGGAGTTTGTGTGTGAAGGTGTGATTGAGTGAGGGAAAGAGGAGTGGGTGAGTGAGGGAAAGGGGGGCGGGGGGTGAGTGAAAGAGTGGGAATGGGTGATGTGCCAGTAATTTTACTTCTACTTGAGTAAATTGTAATTAAAGTAACAGTACTTCTACTTGAGTGAAATGTCATTGAAGTAACAGTACTTCTACTTGAGTAAAATGTCATTAAAGTAACAATACTTCTACTTGAGTAAAATGTCATTAAAGTAACAGTACCTCTACTATAGTAAAATGTCATTTAAGTAACAGTACTTCTACTTGAGTAGGATATTTCAGAACTCTTTCCACTCATGGTGGTCTTCTATTCCTGTATAATTCCTAGTTTCCTAGGAGACAGCAAGGGAGCATCGGCAGAATGGAAGACGCCAGGTCTCTTCAGGCTCAAGGGGGAAGGATCCTGCTGTGGCCAAAGCCCTCTCTGGAGTGCCGGGAATCCAAACTGACACAAATTTTCCATCGCCCAGTTGGAGCCAAACACCGGCTGACAGTATCAAGCACTTCCTGCAGGCCCTGTCTCAGACAGCCAGACCGCTGCATTAGGGACTAGACTACAGGCCAGCAGAAATATTGACCAAGGAAGGCCTTGTTCATTCATTGACTCAATCATGAACCCCAAATTCTCAAAATGGCTACCTGTTATTTGTTCACATTTCTGAAAAATGCACATTGTTTAGAATAATGTTCTATGTGTTGCTAAACATAACCCTTGTTTAATTAAGCTAAAGCTTTGTCCTTGTGGAAGTACTGTATGTGTCTCTGAAATGTGAAAAAAATAGCTTTTCTTTCGAAAACGAGGACATTTCTAAGTGACCCCAAACTTTTGAAATTCCAGTATATAGTATGTACTTGCACTTACAAATGACAATACATAAACATTGAACTAGAACTTCAACTATAGTCGTGGTCAAAAGTTTTGAGAATGACACACATACTAATTTTCACTAAGTCTGCTGCCTCAGTTTTGATGATGACAATTTGCACATATTCCAGAATGTCATGAAGAGTGATCAGATGAATTGCAATTAATTGCAAAGTCCCTCTTTGCCATGAAAATGAACTTAATCCCCCAAAAATATTTCCACTGCATTTCAGCCCTGCCACAAAAGGACCAGCTGCCATCATGTCAGTGATTCTCTCGTTAACACAGGTGAGATTGTTGACGAGGCTGGAGATCACTCTGTCATGCTGATTGAGTTGGAATAACAGACTGTAAGCTTTAAAAGGAGGGTGGTGCTTGAAATCATTGTTCTTCCTCTGTTAACCATGGTTACCTGCAAGGAAACACGTGCCGTCATCATTGCTTTGCACAAAAAGGGCTTCACTGGCAAGGATATTGCTGCTAGTAAGATTGCACCTAAATCAACCATTTATCAGATCATCAAGAACTTCAAGGAGAGAGGTTCAATTGTTGTGAAGAAGGTGTCAGGGCGCCGAAGAAAGTCCAGTAAGCGCCAGGACCGTCTCCTAAAGTTGATTCAGCTGTGGGATCGGGGCACCACCAGTGCAGAGCTTGCTCAGGAATGGCAGCAGACAGGTGTGTGTGCATCTGCATGCACCGTGAGGCGAATACTTTTGGAGGATGGCCTGGTGTCAAGAAGGGCAGCAAAGAAACCTCTTCTACCCACGAAAAACATCAGGGACAGACTGATATTCTGCAAAAGGTACAGGGATTGGATTGCTGAGGACTGGGGTAAAGTCCTTTTCTCTGATGAATCCCCTTTCCGATTGTTTGGGGCATCCGGAAAACACCTTGTCCAGAGAAGACAAGGTGAGCGCTACCATCAGTCCTGTGTCATGCCAACAGTAAAGCATCCTGAGACCATTCATGTGTGGGGTTGCTTCTCAGCCAAGGGAGTGGGCTCACTCACAATTTTGCCTAAGAACACAGCCATGAATAAAGAATGGACCAACACATCCTCCGAGAGCAACTTCTCCCCACCATCCAAGAACAGTTTGGTGATGACCAATGCCTTTTCCAGCATGATGGAGCACCTTGCCATAAGGCAAAAGTGATAACTAAGTGGCTCGGGGAACAAAACATCGACATTTTGGGTCCATGGCTAGGAAACTCCCCAGACCTTAATACCATTGAGAACTTGTGGTCGATCCTAAAGAGGCGGGTGGACAAACAAAAACCCACAAATTCTGACAGACTCCAAGCATTTTTTTTTTTTTTTTTTTTTTGGGGGGGTAGATCAGCTTAATATTGCAGATAGATTGTAACTTCCATCAATTTAATTGTCTGCATCACTTCCAATCCCCCATGTTTATATATATATATATATATATATATATATATATGTATATATATATATATATATACACATATACATACATACATACATACATACACATACACATACACATACATATATATATATATATATATACACACATATATATATACACACATACACACATACACACATACAGTGGGGAGAACAAGTATTTGATACCCTGCCGATTTTGCAGCTTTTCCTACTTACAAAGCATGTAGAGGTCTGTAATGTTTATCTTAGGTACACTTAAACTGTGAGAGACGGAATCTAAAACAAAAATCCAGAAAATCACATTGTATGATTTTTAAGTAATTTATTTGCATTTTATTGCATGACATAAGTATTTGATCAACTACCAACCAGTAAGAATTCCGGCTCTCACAGACATGTTATTTTTCTTTAAGAAGCCCTCCTGTTCTCCACTCATTACCTGTATTAACTACACCTGTTTGAACTCGTTACCTGTATAAAAGACACCTGTCCACACACTCAATCAAACAGACTCCAACCTCTCCACAATGGCCAAGACCAGAGAGCTGTGTAAGGACATCAGGGATAAAATTGTAGACCTGCACAAGGCTGGGATGGGCTACAGGACAATAGGCAAGCAGATTGGTGAAAAGGCAACAACTGTTGGTGCAATTATTAGAAAATGGAAGAAGTTCAAGATGACGGTCAATCACCCTCGGTCTGGGGCTCCATGCAAGATCTCACCTCGTGGGGCATCAATGATCATGAGGAAGGTGAGGGATCAGCCCAGAACTACACGGCAGGACCTGGTCAATGACCTGAAGAGAGCTGGGACCACAGTCTCAAAGAAAACCATTAGTAACACACTACGCCGTCATGGATTAAAATCCTGCAGCGCACGCAAGGTCCCCCTGCTCAAGCCAGCGCATGTCCAGGCCCGTCTGAAGTTTGCCAATGACCATCTGGATGATCCAGAGGAGGAATGGGAGAAGGTCATGTGGTATGATAAGACAAAAATAGAGCTTTTTGGTCTAAACTCCACTCGCTGTGTTTGGAGGAAGAAGAAGGATGAGTACAACCCCAAGAACACCATCCCAACCGTGAAGCATGGAGGTGTAAACATCATTCTTTGGGGATGCTTTTCTGCAAAGGGGACAGGACGACTGCACCGTATTGAGGGGAGGATGGATGGGGCCATGTATCGCAAGATCTTGGCCAACAACCTCCTTCCCTCAGTAAGAGCATTGAAGATGGGTCGTGGCTGGGTCTTCCAGCATGACAACGACCTGAAACACACAGCCAGGGCAACTAAGGAGTGGCTCCATAAGAAGCATCTAAAGGTCCTGGAGTGGCCTAGCCAGTCTCCAAACCTGAACCCAATAGAAAATCTTTGGAGGGAGCTGAAATTCCGTATTGCCCAGCGACAGCCCCGAAACCTGAAGGATCTGGAAAAGGTCTGTATGGAGGAGTGGGCCAAAATCCATGCTGCAGTGTGTGCAAACCTGGTCAAGACCTACCGGAAACGTATGATCTCTGTAATTGCAAACAAAGGTTTCTGTACCAAATATTAAGTTCTCCTGTTCTGATGTATCAAATACTTATGTCATGCAATAAAATGCAAATTAATTACTTAAAAATCATACAATGTGATTTTCTGGATTGTTGTTTTAGATTCCGTCTCTCACAGTTGAAGTGTACCTATGATAAAAATTACAGACCTCTACATGCTTTGTAAGTAGGAAAACCTGCAAAATCAGCAGTGTATCAAATATTTGTTCTCCCCACTGTACATAGACATACATATCCTTTAAAAAATATATATATATATTCCCCTTTATTACTTTCCAACCCCACCACCCTTTCCCTACTTGGAGTAAACTAGTGAACAACAATGCTTAGGCCTCTACTTCTAGCTTATACCTACTATCTACATTTTATGGACACAGTCAATTTTACAATAATTATATTTTGTTTGTTTTTTCTCCTGAACTTCCTCTACTCTCAACTTCTCCGATCATTTTCATGATGTCCATCCGGTTTGCTTCTATATGCCATATCTTTCTAACTGTGTTCTTTCACAAAAGCTCCCAACCTACAACCTATACAGTGGGGAAAAAAGTATTTAGTCAGCCACCAATTGTGCAAGTTCTCCCACTTAAAAAGATGAGAGAGGCCTGTCATTTTCATCATAGGTACACGTCAACTATGACAGACAAAATGAGAAAAAAAATCCATAAAATCACATTGTAGGATTTTTTAATGAATTTATTTGCAAATTATGGTGGAAAATAAGTATTTGGTCAATAACAAAAGTTTCTCAATACTTTGTTATATACCCTTTGTTGGCAATGACACAGGTCAAACGTTTTCTCTAAGTCTTCACAAGGTTTTCACACACTGTTACTTGTATTTTGGCCCATTCCTCCATGCAGATCTCCTCTAGAGCAGTGATGTTTTGGGGCTGTCGCTGGGCAACACAGACTTTCAACTCCCTCCAAAGATTTTCTATGGGGTTGAGATCTGGAGACTGGCTAGGCCACTCCAGGACCTTGAAATGCTTCTTACGAAGCCACTCCTTTGTTGCCCGGGCGGTGTGTTTGGGATCATTGTCATGCTGAAAGACCCAGCCACGTTTCATCTTCAATGCCCTTGCTGATGGAAGGAGGTTTTCACTCAAAATCTCACGATACATGGCCCCATTCATTCTTTCCTTTACACGGATCAGTCGTCCTGGTCCCTTTTCAGAAAAACAGCCCCAAAGCATGATGTTTCCACCCCCATGCTTCACAGTAGGTATAGTGTTCTTTGGATGCAACTCAGCATTCTTTGTCCTCCAAACACGACGAGTTGAGTTTTTACCAAAAAGTTATATTTTGGTTTCATCTGACCATATTCCAATCCTCTTCTGGATAATCCAAATGCACTCTAGCAAACTTCAGACGGGCCTGGACATGTACTGGCTTAAGCAGGGGGACACGTCTGGCACTGCAGGATTTGAGTCCCTGGCGGCGTAGTGTGTTACTGATGGTAGGCTTTGTTACTTTGGTCCCAGCTCTCTGCAGGTCATTCACTAGGGCCCCCCGTGTGGTTCTGGGATTTTTGCTCACCGTTCTTGTGATCATTTTGACCCCACGAGGTGAGATCTTGCGTGGAGCCCCAGATCGAGGGAGATTATCAGTGGTCTTGTATGTCTTCCATTTCCTAATAATTGCTCCCACAGTTGATTTCTTCAAACCAAGCTGCTTACCTATTGCAGATTCAGTCTTCCCAGCCTGGTACAGGTCTACAATTTTGTTTCTGGTGTCCTTTGACAGCTCTTTGGTCTTGGCCATAGTGGAGTTTGGAGTGTGACTGTTTGAGGTTGTGGACAGGTGTCTTTTATACTGATAACAAGTTCAAACAGGTGCCATTAATACAGGTAACGAGTGGAGGACAGAGGAGCCTCTTAAAGAAGAAGTTACAGGTCTGTGAGAGCCAGAAATCTTGCTTGTTTGTAGGTGACCAAATACTTATTTTTCACCATAATTTGCAAATAAATTCATTAAAAATCCTACAATGTGATTTTCTGGAAAAAAATTTCCTCATTTTGTCTGTCATAGTTGACGTGTACCTATGATGAAAATTACAGGCCTCTCTCATCTTTTTAAGTGGGAGAACTTGCACAATTGGTGGCTGACTAAATACTTTTTTCCCCACTTTATACTTATTATGGACACAGTATGCTTACATTATTAGTTATCTTGTTATTATTTGTTGTTAGTTGTTATTAGTCCCATCCTTCAATTCCATTCAACACCTCCCATCTATCTTTTAACACCATCCATATAGGATTTATATTTGACATATATATTTCAACTGTACTGTGATGTCTTACAAAAGTTCTGAAAAGTTCTGGGCGGCAGGTAGCTTAGTGGGTAAGAGCGTTGTGCCAGTAACCGAAAGGTTGCTGGTCCTAAACCCCAAGCCGACTAGGTGAAAAATCTATCGATGTGCCCTTAAGCAAGGCACTTAACCCTTATTGCTCCTGTAAGTCGCTCTGGATAAGAGCATCTGCTAAATGACTAAAATGTAAAAGTTCTGAACCTTTCTATTCTCATTGTTTCTACAGATTGTGAATTGAAAATAAACATTTTTGCTAAAAGTATTATTATGTTATTGTTCGATTGACTATAACTTTTCAGATCACCCAGTAATGCTATGTGCAAGGTTAGCTCCAGGTAAATATTGCAATCCTTTAGCCATTCCTGGACCTGTGTCCAAAAACAAGCTACAAATGGACAGTACCAAAACAAATGATCTAATGATTCTGTCTCTTCGCAGCAAAATCTGCAGAGCTGGGAAGATTGTATCCCCCATATAAATATCATTCTATTGGTAGCAAGAATTTTATATAATAATTTAAATTGAAAGATTCTAAGTTTTGAATCCAGTGTCGTTTTGCGTATCAGTTAATAAACACTATGCCATGGAATCGGTACTTCAAAAATCTCTTCCCAACTATTTTGCAATCTATATGGGACGGCTGTCAATCCTTTGGTCCTTAAATGAAACTGATATACTGATATACAGAATCCAAGCATTGATTATGCAAGAATGGGCTGCCATCACTCAGGATGTGGCCCAGAAGTTAATTGACAGCATGCCAGGGCGGATTGCAGAGGTCTTGAAAAAGAAGGGTCAACACTGCAAATATTGACTCTTTGCATAAACTTAATGTAATTGTCATTAAAAGCCTTTGACACTTATGGAATGCTTGCAATTACACTTCAGTATACCATAGTAACATCTGAAAATATCTCATACCACTGAAGCAGCGAACTTTGTGAAGACAAATACTTGTGTAATTCTCAAAACTTTTGACCACGACTGTACAATACTCCCTCACTCTTGACATATTTAGTCACATATATTCTCTGGTGAGTTTAGGCTTGTACATCATATATTCATGAGCTCTGGGTTATTTTCAGTATGCAGATGAATCAATATTGCATCATCCATCAAAATTGTAGTAGTAGTCAGTGTCAGACATAAGTATAGTTAGGAACCATCCATCTTTCATAACACTTTCCCTGACAGGAGTTGTTCAAACTGTCTTGTTTACAATGTGGAGGCAATGTTTACGCAATGTTTGGAGACCCACCCAAGGTACGCGTTTACAGGGTTCAGGGACAGAAAAACAGGGAGAGAGAAAGATATAGATAGAGGGGGAGAGAAGGAAAGAGAGAGAGGGAGAGAGACTCATTTTCATTCATTTTCAATCCCTAACTGGGAGCAGAGGTTGTCTTAGTGAAAGCCTGGGAGAGAGACACACTGCACAGGGTCAGAGAGAGAGAATCACCATACCGGCTGGTTGTGCTCCATCAAAGGCCAGGGAGTGCCAGGGAGAAGCACTGTGCCGGAAGAGAATGGCTGCGCACCATCCACAAATGCTCCACCTACACCCCTGTACCACAGTAGAGCACAGCTCCCCAGATCGTAGGCTGCCTGGCACCTACGGCCCGGCACCCACGCCATGCCCTGCCCAGGAGCACTGGATATGTGGGCAAGCATCAGAGTTCACAGATCGCAGGGTCGCGGAGATAGAACAGGGATGCACAGCACCGACAAACAACTATTTCCAGCCCTGGATAGAGAGAGTTATCTGTGCAAAGAGAGATAAATATTACCTTCAGAAATACATGGAGCAGTACAAGGGAAGAGAGGGTTAAAAAGCACACTGAATAGATGCAGAACAAAGATCATGAATCTGTAACTCAGAGGTAATATCAATGCCGCACAACACAACAGCACATTCTTAGACTTCTTCAAATCCAACAATGTAGTGTGGTACTCATATATGGCAACAAAAAAAAGTGTTTGAAGACACACAAACTCACTCTCACATACACACACACATACACACACACGACAGACACACATAAATGCTGACAGTGGGCTGCTGCGTTTGATAAGTGGCTGAATCCAGAGGCCTTGACCTGGCTCTCCGCTCTCTTCGCAGTTTTCCCATTAAAATCTGAAAAGATAGATTAAACTCCCATGACTCTCTGTTGATGGACCTCCAGATCCCTCAGGGCCACCCTCACAGCAGCTTTGCCCCAGGGTGATGCCTCAGAGCTGGGTACCACATCTGTCTAACTCCCCTGGGCTGTGTAACTCTCTGGAATGCAATAAGTACTGTGAATGGTGTGTTTCTGTGTGTGTCCCTCATAACCTGATGTCTAACCCCTCGCCCAACCGAAACCATTACTTGAACTTTAACGCCAAACTTTTCAAATACTCTTATTTTATTTTACTTATTTAATAACCCCTCTGGTATATGCTTAAACAATATCTTACCCAGCTATACACTTAGAAAAAAGAGTTCCAAAAGGGTTATTTTGTCCCCATAGGAGAACACTTTTTGGTTGCAGATAGAACCTTCTTGTGTTCCATGTAGAACCCTCTGTGGAAAGGGTTCTTCATGGAAGCCAAAAGATTTCTACCTGGAACCAAAAAGGGTTCTGCAAAGGGTTATTTTATGGGTACAGCCAAAGACATAGCTGTGGGAAGTAGGGGTGATGAGGGTGCTGTAGCACCCCCTGAAAAATCTGAATTAAGATATATACAGTAAGGGAAAAAAGTATTTGATCCCCTGCTGATTTTGTACGTTTGCCCACTGACAAAGAAATGATCAGTCTATAATTTTAGTGGTAGGTTTATTTGAACAGTGAGAGACAGAATAACAACAAGAAAATCCAGAAAGACACATGTCAAAAATGTTATAAACTGATTTGCATTTTAATGAGGGAAATAAGTATTTGACCCCTCTGCAAAACTTGACTTAGTACTTGGTGGCAAAACCCTTGTTGGCAATCACAGAGGTCAGACGTTTCTTGTAGCTGGCCACCAGGTTTGCACACATCTCAGGAGGGATTTTGTCCCACTCCTCTTTGCAGATCTTCTCCAAGTCATTAAGGTTTTGAGGCTGACATTTGGCAACTCGAACCTTCAGCTCCCTCCACAGATTTTCTATGGATTTAAGGTCTGGAGACTGGCTAGGCCACTCCAGGACCTTTATGTGCTTCTTCTTGAGCCACTCCTTAGTTGCCTTGGCCGTATGTTTTGGGTCATTGTCATGCTGGAATACCCATCCACGACCCATTTTCAATGCCCTGGCTGAGGGAAGGAGGTTCTCACCCAATATTTGACGGTACATGGCCCCATCCATCGTCCCTTTGATGCGGTGAAGTTGTCCTGTCCCCTTATCAGAAAAACACCCCCAAAGCATATGTTTCCACCTCCATGTTTGACGGTGGGGATGGTGTTCTTGGGGTCATAGGCAGCATTCCTCCTCCTACAAACATTTTGGTCTCATCTGACCATAACACTTTCACCCAGTTCTCCTCTGAATCATTCAGATGTTCATTGGCAAACTTCAGACGGGCATGTATATGTGCTTTCTTGAGCAGGAGGACCTTGTGGGCGCTGCAGGATTTCAGTCCTTCATGGCGTAGTGTGTTACCAATTATTTTCTTGGTGACTATAGTCCCAGCTGCCTTGAGATCATTGACAAGATCCTCCCATGTTGTTCTGGGCTGATTCCTCACCGTTCTCATGTTCATTGCAACTCCACGAGGTGAGATCTTGCATGGAGCCCCAGGCCAAGGGAGATTGACAGTTATTTTGTGTTTCTTCCATTTGCGAATAATCGCACCAACTGTTGTCACCTTCTCACCAAGCTGCTTGGCGATGGTCTTGTAGCCCATTCCAGTCTTGTGTAGGTCTATAATATTGTCCCTGATATCCTTGGAGAGCTCTTTGGTCTTGGCCATGGTGGAGAGTTTGGAATCTGATTGATTGATTGCTTCTGTGGACAGGTGTCTTTTATACAGGTAACAAGCTGAGATTAGGAGCACTCCCTTTAAGAGTGTGCTCCTAATCTCAGCTCGTTACCTGTATAAAAGACACCTGGGAGCCAGAAATCTTTCTGATTGCGAGGGGGTCAAATACTTATTTCCCTCATTAAAATGCAAATCAATTTATAACATTTTTGACATGCGTTTTTCTGGATTTTTTTGTTGTTATTCTGTCTCTCACTGTTCAAATAAACCTACCATTAAAATTATAGACTGATCATTTCTTTGTCAGTGGGCAAACGTAAAAAATCAGCAGGGGATCAAATACTTTTTTCCCTCACTGTATATAAAATAATCACAAAAGTAATGCACTGGGCCTTTACTTGTCCTGTATTAGTGGACCGTTATAGTCGTCTGTAGAGTGGGCGAAAAGAATTGCAGCACCCCACCCCCAAACATCAAAGAAACATGTTAGGTTCTAGATAGCACCTTTTTTATTAAGTGTGTACACTTCAGTTCCGCTCTCTGCCTCTTTCCCCCGGTACAGCATAGTACTTGATACATAAAGATACATAGTATGAAGCCTGGTGGATATATTTCCTCCCTATGCTCAGCGTGTGTGTCCCAGGTCTCACTTGGCTCCTCACTGCTCCCAGGTGGTTATTATATCGCCACCCATCTCTCTGATGCATGCTGGGGATTATTTAAATGGTCAAATGAAGTGTTGTTCCGCAGAGCAAGGAAGTACGCTCAGGGGAGTCCTTCGATTGGCTAGGCAGTCATAATGCTGGCAGAGGGGGGTGACGAAGTGTGTGTGGCTCTGTGTGTGTGTGGCTCTGTGTCTGTTCCTTTGTATGTGTGTGTATGTGTGCTTCTCTGTGTGTGTGTTGTGTGTTATAATTTTCCCCAAACGAGCTGTGGTGAAAAGCATTATACTGTCAGAAAATCCCTGGTGGGCCTCAACTGTGCTTTTCTCCACAAATGATGGTGCTGTTGGTTAATAGCCATTGCATCCAGGGGTGAATTGCATTTCCTCCAATACACAACCGCAAAATAAAAGGCTGTCATTGGGAATGTGATTGTGATGTGGTGAAATTAAGTGCTTGAAGGGAGAGCTTGTGCGCTTTTACAGTACACTTCCCACTGGACACGCACTGGTTGAATTAACGTTTTAGCTCTTTTTCTTTATCCCCTTTTTCGTGATATTCAATCAGTAGTTACAATGTTGTCTCATCACTGCAACTTCCCAAAGGACTCGAGAGAGGCGAAGGTCAAGAGTCATGCATCCTCCAAAACATGACCCGCCAAGCCACACTGCTTCTTAACACACTGCTCACTTAACCCGGAAGCCAGCCGCACCAATGTGTCAGAGGAAATATCGTCCAACTGACGACCGAAGTCAGCTTGCAGGCGCCCGGCCTGCCACAAGGAGTCGCTAGAGCACGATGAGCCAAGGAAATCCCCCCAGCCAAACCCTCCCATAACCCGGACAACGCTGTGCCAATTGTGCGCCACCACATGGGGCTCCCGGTCACGGCCGGCTGTGACACAGCCTGGGATCTAACCCAAGGCTGTAGTAGTGTCTCAGCACTGCAATGCAGTGTCTTAGACTGGTGCACCACTCAGGAGTGGTTGAATCAACGTTGTTTCAACGTCATTTCAATGAAACAATGTTGAACCAACATGGAATAGACGTTGAATTGACGTCTGTGCCCAGTGGGTTAACAGTAGGAATAAGACATCATATATCCATGCAATACAACTTCAGACTGTTAAAAGAAACAGCATTAAAATTCACGGAGCTGCTGACTGTGTCTCTGACATGCCATTATGGAGCCCATATGTGTTCCTTCTCTGAGTGGAGGATAAGTGTTTGAGATAGGAAATGGCTGCCCTTCAAATGGCTTGCCACCGTCAATCAGAGAGAGTTGATGGACAGCCAATGCTCCCCATATTACCAGAACATCTGTTCCATTTGATATTTCAATATTAATATTACACATTTTTAATCAAATCACACTTTTAGACTACCAGGAGTTCTCCATTGGTCAATACGCAGTTTCAATGTTGATGATATTTTATGGTAATGATTTATGAAAGAGTAGGAAGTTGGTCTATTGAAGAAAGTGAAACTTGTTAGAGCCGGAGAGTGACCAATTATAACACTCAAGTTGTCGTTTAAGGAAACGTATGTATTGATTTATGATGATAAGAAAACTGTGGCCACTTAAATGTGTGTGTGTGTGTGTGTCTGCGTGAGTGTGCGTGCGTGTGTGTTTTTGCATGCGTGCATTGCTAATTGGCTCCTCTATCTAGACAATGATAAAAAACTATACTATGTGTGTGTGTGTACGTTTCTGTGTGTGTTTCGATGTGAATACGCGTGTATGTGTGTCACGACAGCTTTCACGTGAAAACACCGTTTTGCCAGTAATTGAGGATTACCATGGTAATGTTCACAATTATCACAGATAAATACCATACAATTGTTACTATTCTAAAGGGTCACTTTTGGCTGCAGCCGGTGTGTATGTCTATGTGTTTGAATAGGAAGCATCTTCTATTATGTTCCGTGATGAAGCTGGCACCAGTTAACACTATTGTCCTCCAGGAAGTGGAGTGGGGGGGAAGTGCCACTATTATTACTGTGACAATCAACAACTCTCTCTGCTGTGTGTGTGTGAGTGTGTGTGTGTGTGTATGTGTGTGTGTGTGTGTGTGTGTGTGTGTGTGTGTGTGTGTGTGTGTGTGTGTGTGTGTGTGTGTGTGTGTGTGTGTGTGTGTGTGTGTGTGTGTGTGTGTGTGTGTGTGTGTGTGTGTGTGTGTGTGTGTGTGTGTGTGTGTGTATGTGTGTGTGTGTGTGTGTGTGTGTGTGCGTGTGTGTCGATGTGAATACGCGTGTATGTGTGTCACAACAGCTTTCACCTGAAAACACAGGTTTTTGCCAGTAATTGGGGATTGCATGGTACTATCGTAAGCCTTTTTTTACAGGGAAATATTGACAATTATCTCGGATAAATAGCATACGAAGCGTTCTAAATGGTCACTTATGTCTGCATGGGTATGTTTTTGAATAGGACGCATTAGCATGTCTATTGTCTTGTGCATATTAACAGCATGTATTAGAGTAACAGTGAAATGCTAATAACCCATAAACTGTTGATTGCCTCAATATCGAAATACACCAAGCGTTGGTGACCCAAATAAGTCGAATGGTCTATTTTGATGGGAATGTTTTTTTAAAAAATAAATATTTATTTCTTATTAATCTCTCATCCATGCAGATGATCCTTTTATGGGAGCGTGGGCTGATTAGATTATGGTTTCATTATCGTAATGGTGGATGAGATTAGCATGGGAATGAAAAGATCAGAGTGAGTTTATTCTGGAATCTGATGACTCAAACAGAAAACCGGATGTCAATGTATGTACTGGATGTACTCTGAGTATACTATGTCTGCATACCGTGTGTGTGTGTGTGTGTGTATGTGTGTGTGTGTGTGTGTATGTGTGTGTGTGTGTGTATGGATGTGTGTGTATGTGTATGTGTGTGTGTTGCTTCAATATGCATTGCTGAAATATTGTATTCACACACCAATTGGCTAACACCCGATTCAGTGATCTATCCAATATATTAAGCTATGCCTTTCAACGTCTCAACTTTGCTGGTATATCCTATTTTTTCACAAGGTCGACAGCATTAAGACAAAATAAACTTTGACCATCTGCTATTGCGTTCACCAATAGGTTCAATCCTTCTGTCTCCCACCAACAAACAAGCCATATGTTTTTATTTTTGTGGTTTTATGATACATTGAATTCTCCTGTGACCTCTTGATGAAGTTCATTAATATTCCTAATGGCAATCCAATCCAGACCATTATAATGATTTTCTCATTCCCTTTAGAGGATCTAACCCTGCAGGTTAGTACACTACCAAGAGCTTTCCAATACAGGAAGTCATAAAGCCTCTAGGATGCTTTACTTCCCAACCATACAGTAGAGTCACTCCAATTCTACTACTCTACTATTGTAATCATCAAAGTGCCCTCAGCCCAGCATAAATACTCCTCTTTTCAGAAATGCCTATCATTTCATAAAGGGCAGAATCCCAGTAGATTATGGATTATATTAATCCAGGATCCCTGAGATGGGTGTATTATTTGGGTAAGACACAAGTAAATTCAATCAAGCTAACATACAGGGGCTGGGACCGGTCCCCAAATAAACAAAACAATCATAAAAACAGGATTGTTGCAGATGCCATTTTCTTGTTGACTGATGAAAGTGGATCGTCATTCTACGTTCTGTTGTTGTTGATGTAATATCAAGCTACAGCCTGAGACAACTTCACTCTGTTTTGGCCCAGTCCAGTCATAAGTAACGCATCGTCCTGATAACATTTTCGCTCCTTCGTTCTCTCTATACTTTCCGCTCTCTCTCTTTCCCACCACAACATTTCTCAACTTATTATACATTTTACTGCATAATTGTTTGCATTTTAATGTGCGATATATCTCACCCCAGCTGAAATCGTTATTTTTCACAAATTCTCCCTGTCCCTAACTCGTAGGAAGTGACACTGTTAACATTTAATCAGCGCAGCGTGAGGCCAACACGCCCACACAACAATGTGCCAAGCCGTCAAGCTGTCAGCATTAAATGAGAGTCCGAAAGAGGGACAATAAGATCTGAGTTATCAGTAGGGTACAGGCACTACAGCTGGAGATAGCTACTCTGCCTCTATGACCCTGTTACATCTGAGAGGAACATTTACAATTACCCCTCTCTTTTAACAAGTGAATGTTACAGCATGACAAAAATCGGAGAATGACGTCTCGGGTGGGGGTGACATTTTGTTTTTCCGCTTTTGAAACTAAGTTTTGAAAGTGGATTGAGGAGAAAAAAGAATGAAAAGATTCCCGCTATGCAAAGACCCATGTAGCCATGTCAGACCTTCAAACCTCCCGTTTTCTCTCCGTCCCACTCCTCCCACTCCTCTAACTCGTTCACACGTCAGGTCAGAGAGGGGAGCAGAGATGTGCAGGGAGGTACAGATGTTACCGTGTCCATCCTGACCTCGTCTTCTGCTCCAGCACACACACCGCCAGTAAAGACAGACAGCAGGAACTGTGGCAGATAAGAAATGGTGTGTGTGTGTAAAGTGCTGCCTCTGCCTATATGCAGACTACGCGCTGCGCATAGGGAAGTCATTTGGGTTCTCAATTTACTGTTGTGAGTTATGACATTCCTGGGAGTGTGTAAACTTACATTTTGTATAACCATATCATTTTTGTATGTTCTCTATAGTTGTGTACTTGAAAATGTATCAGTTGACCAATTCGGTACATTTGGGCAGACTTGATACAAAATAGTCCAGTATTGCAATAATTCACTGGATCAATCTGAAACGTTGCACACATACTGCTGCCATCTAATGACCAAAATCTAAATTGCATCTAAACTGCAATATTATATTGTGGCTTTTCTCTTGCATTTCAAAGATGATAAAAATAAAAATAAATAAAAAATACATGTTTTTTGGTTTGTATTATCCTACATTAATTTCACATTTCCTCACACTTCAAAGTGTTTCCTTTCAAATGGTACCAATAATATGCATATCCTTGCTTCAGGTCCTGAGCTACAGACAGTTAGATTTGGGTATGCCATTTTAGGCGAAAATTGAAAAAAAGTGTCCGATCCTTGAGAGGTTCATTGCTAAGTAAGGTAGTCTAGCCAGCTATCCAAACCTTATAGTAATCATCACCAAATTACCTCCAGGGGCCCCCCATTGATTTTGTTTGTCACTCTCACACAGATATCATAAGAACATGTTTAGAATTGCAGGATATTATCTTTAAAACCTCAACATTTTCTCTTCGCCCATTGAAAACTGTTTAGAATTGCATGGATTGAACTTTAACACTACAAAAACAAAATATCCACTGCAAAGGGGGTGGTGGGGTGGGGGCACTAAAATGCTATGCCCGCGAGATGGGGGCAACGAAATCTCTCTTAGGGCCCCCAAAAGGCTAGAGGCGTGCACTGTGTGTCTGTGTGTGCGTCTGTGTGTATGCCTGCCTCCCTCCCTCCCTCCCTCCTCCCAGACCTCCCTCTTTTTGATGAAGCTAGATAGTGAGATCTTAGGCAGAAGGAGTGCAGCAGGTCCACCCCTCCTCTAGCCTTCCTCTATCCCTCCTCCACTTATCCTCCAGCAATCCTCCACCTTTCCAGCCCTCCTCTACCCTCTAGCCTCTAGACTTCAGCCAAAGAGCACTCAGTATGAGTCCAGTTGAGGAGGCTGTTTCAGCACGACACTGACAGCCCTTGCGTGTACACGAACACACACTTTATCACACTTCCATCAAGAAAATGATAATTGCAATGGAGGAGGATGTGAGGAGGGTCTGACACTTCACAGCATCACGGTTTTCTTCTACTCCCTCCTCTCCTTCCTCCTCTCCTCGCTCCTCTCCTTGCTCCTCTCCTCCTTCCTCTCTTCCTTTTGACAGGAACCTGTAGATGGTTTCAGCCATCCCTACACACTCACTCATTTACACACACATCTATGGTTGCTGTGGTGGTTGAGCTGAGTGTTTTGAGGGATTGGGGGGAACTGAGTGGTATCTGTGTGTGTGTGTGTGTGTGTGTGTGTGTGTGTGTGTGTGTGTGTGTGTGTGTGTGTGTGTGTGTGTGTGTGTGTGTGTGTGTGTGTGTGTGTGTGTGTGTGTATGTATGTGTGTGTGTGTGTTCGTGCGTGCGTGTATGTGTGAGGCAGAATTATAAATATAATTTATATGTATGTTTGTTGTTCAGTTCCTTTACAGACCCAGCTAGACTCTGATCCAGTCCTTCCATCAGTCACTTACCATGCCTGCCTCGGTTTCATCACACCCAGCTCTTCTCTTCACACACCTCCACACACTGGCATCAACTGACAGGTCCAATCTGAAGAAATAATGAACGCAAGTGCAACAAAGTTAAAGTGACAGCAGTGGCGGACGGTGCCGATGATTTTGTTTTGAATGAACATGGCCTTATTTCTATTACAGCACATTGGATGACTGCCATTCATATTTCATTCACCCAGCTCAATGTAACATCGATAGGTTTAGGCTGCTACATGATACTAGAATTTTTGTCATAATCAACATAGCTACTAGAACTAACGCGTTAGTAAACCCGTTACAATCACGCAGTACAGTGTACAGCAAGCAGTTTAGCAGTTATAGCGGCAGGCCCCGGTGGCAATACATTTATAAAACCAAAGCTTAACTTGACTTGACTTGGAAGAGTTCCAGTGTTGGATAGACTTAGCCAGCTAGCTAACACAAATAGCATTCCTCTCTGTTTGAGCCGGGTGTTTGAGTAGGCTAAATTATCTAGCTACATTAGTGAAAGTGAAAGTGAAGAAAAAAATACAATAAAGTATAGCTAGCTCTCGCTCTCTCTCTCCTGCTTCTCCTTAATTTTTTAAGAAAATAATTTTTCCATAACTGTTCAACTATTGTATTTTTCTCTCTTGGAGTCAACTACTCACCACATTTTATGCACTTATGCTTTCAGGACTAGATTCATTCTCCTATCCTTTGATTGGGTGGACAACATGTCAGTTCATGCTGCAAGAGCTCTGATAGGTTGGAGGACTTCCTCCAGAAGTCATCATACTTACTGTGTAAGTCTATGGAAGGAGGTGAGAACCATGAGTCTCCTAGGTATTGTATTGAAGTCAATGTACCCAGAGGAGGACGGAAAATAGCTGTCCTCGTGCTACACCATGGTGCTACCCCAGAGAGTGCTGTTGAGGCTACTGAAGACCTTCATTGCAAAACAGTGTGTTGTAATCAGTTATTTGGGGACGTGAATATATTTTGTATAGTTTTATAAAAAAAAGTATACTTTTTTAAATATTTCACTATTTTTATTTTTGTGAAATTCACTGTGAAGCCTACACTGACTGACAGAAAAACAGAGAACGAGATAGAGATAGCGTGTAAAAAAGTAGTGATTCATTCAAAGTTACTAATTACTGTTGGAAGTGAATTAACACTGAATGAAAATGTGTGAATGTGTGTAAAAATGTACAAACAGAGTTTTCAACAAAATAATAAGAAACTCTACTGACTGCATAAAGATGAGTGTAATGGTTTGGTGGATGGGTTGCAGTGAGTGATGCTACCACTAGGGGGTGGTGTGAAACACATGGCTTCCCAAGAGGTCTCTGCTACTCAAGCAGAGCCAGAGTCAGTCAAACGAAGAGCAGACTGTCTGCATGTGAGAGAGCTTCCCCTTTTAGACAGCACCTCTGAGGGATCCCTCTCTCCCTCTCTTCCTCCCCCTTTTCCCCTTTAGTCTAACCACCATCCAAGTCAGGGGTGGGCAACTCTGGTCCTCGAAGGCTTTTGTTCCAGTCCAGCTCAAACACAAATGATTACACTAATCATGGTCTGAATTAAAGACCATAAAGAACAGATTATTTTAATCAGGTATGTTATTGCTGGAATGTTATTTGTCCATCTTTAGTCATTACATACTACATATTGAGTTTACGAGAGTGAATCAAAGATTATACAAATGCTGCCGTTATGGAATACATATACAACTTATTTTCTGTGAATTTGAATATTTTGTAATAATGTGGCCCGAATCAACTACTTCTACTGGAAGTATTTGAAACTATTTTCAAATACTTAATTTCTAAATAAATTATTTCAAATACCAAACAGACCTGGTTCAAATGCATTAGAGTATTTTAATATTTGTATAAATAGTGTCTATTTTAATATTTTCAAATACATGCCAATACTTTCCAAGTGTATTCTTCAATACATTCCAATATTCAACTACTTGTGTTTTTGAATAAAAAAAATATCCAAATACTTTGAAATAACCTAAATAGTATTTGAAGCAAGGTCTTGAATACATCAATCCAGATTGGCTCTTCAAGGCCAGCTGAGTGTTTCTCCAAGGTTGCAGAATGTTTGTGTAGCTTTGTCTCTGAGGATCAAAAGGACAGGTTGCCGGGAGACAGATAGAAACCCCAGTGCCACAAATCAATGGGCCAGAGCCAAGAGATCAGATACAATAAATACAAGCAGGGACACACATACAGACAGACAGACATAGATAAATGCTGAAATGAAAACACATGAAGAAACATAGTGATGAGGAGAAAAAAATACAATAAAAAGAGGGAGAGAGCAAGAAAAGAGAGACAGAGAGAGAGAGAGAGAGAGAGAGAGAGAGAGAGAGAGAGAGAGAGAGAGAGAGAGAGAGAGAGAGAGAGAGAGAGAGAGAGAGAGAGAGAGAGAGAGAGAGAGAGAGAGAGAGAGAGAGAGAGAGAGAGAGAGAGAGAGAGAGAGAGAGAGAGAGAGAGAGAGAGAGAGAGAGAGAGAGAGGGAGAGAGAGAGAGAGAGAGAGAGAGAGAGAGACGGAGAGGAGAGAGAGAGAGAGAGAGAGAGAGAGAGAGAGAGAGAGAGAGAGAGAGAGAGAGAGAGACGGGAGAGAGAGAGAGAGAGAGAGAGAGAGAGAGAGAGAGAGAGAGAGAGAGAGAGACGGAGAGGGAGAGAGAGAGAGAGAGAGAGAGAGAGAGACGGAGAGGGAGAGAGAGAGAGAGAGAGAGAGAGAGAGACGGAGAGGGAGAGAGAGAGAGAGAGAGAGAGAGAGAGACGGAGAGGGAGAGGGAGAGGGACAGAGAAAGGGAGCAGCATTCCCTGCTTCCTCTGGCCAATTGATCAGAGCTGAGAGCTAGCCCAGTTCAGAGACAGAGGGAGGGGATGCAAGGAGAGGTCATAAATGTTGTATTCCCTTCGTCTTCTGAGATTTGAGACAATGTTTTGTTTAGTGCTTTTCTGTCCTCTTTTGTTTTCGAGTGGGTGCGTGAGTGCATCTGTGTGTGTGTATGTCCCTGTGTAACGTGTGTGTGTCTCTCTGTTTATGTGTGTATTTGTGCCTACCTGCCTGTGTATGTGTGTGCCTGATGTTTATGTGTGTATGTATTTTGTGTGAAAGCAGCCTTGGGTAAGAGGTTTCAGAGAGTAGGACGCCCACTCTTGAGGAATGCAGTTCTGATTAAATTAGTTGGTAGAAAGAGCACTGTGCACCTCACAACAGCAATATTTCAGACATATACACACACACAAGCACACACACACGCACAACCTCAATAAAATGTATCAGATGATTCTCTCATGAAAATCTCCCCAAATCTCTGAAGAACTCATCTTTGAGTTTTTCCTCTTCCTCCAGAGTTTCACTTAATTTCATTCAATTTCTCAGTCAGTCTCAGAAAGTGACCATGTTGTCCTCACATAGCCTGTTTAGCTGTGTTGACAGCAGTTAAGCATGGTTTGATCTCTTCAGAGCTTGTTCCGTTTGGCATGGCAGTAGCAGGTTGGACGGCACCAGATGGCCCAGGCTGGGTTTGGCAGCAGCTGGCTGAGAGAGGCTGTGCATGAGCTGGCAGGATGGAGGGACGCCGGTTAGTTTAGTATGCCACGCTGGATGCCAGGCAGAGATGGGCACAAACACCGCCCGACAGCACTGACCTATGAACCGTAGTGACCCATGCGGACGGAGGCGGAAGGCATTGGCTGTGTGTATGTTTGTCACTGACTGTGTGTTGCGGTAGAAACCTGACTCTCAATTAACAGGCCATTTATAATAGTCAAAACATTTTTTTCTTGTGCTTGTCATCAATGAAATGAAAATAAAATGTCCCTCAATATCCATTTTACAGTGATTAAACTTCTCTCATTACATCGTTCCCACTTTTCTTTCTTTGAGTGAACTTGTAGGGGCTTTGAGTGCATCTAGCCTGATGGTGATAGTGGGTAGTATGTAGTATGTGGGAGTCAGTGGACTCAGTGGGATCAGATGGATGGTGCTAGCTGTGGTGAAGTAGATGAGAGACCCCTGTGTCACAAGCATGCTATTTATGACCAACTCAGCTCAGCTCAGTTCAATCCTACTGCCTTAATGTACTTTATTACACAATAACACCAATTATCTCACTGTAAAAATGGACCTGTAATTTTTATAGTTCATTACTGGAAGCACAGTAGCCAGTAGGTTAGTGTAAATTTACAGTAAAATACTGGCAGCACAGAAGCCAGTAAATTACGGTAGATTTACAGGACCTTTGCTGAAACACAAATTTACAGCATATTACTGTAACACCTGACTACAGCAACATGCTGTATTTCTATAATTTACAGTACATTACTGGAACCACAGTCATTAGTAAACTGTTGCAGATTTACAGTGCAGGCAGCTAGTGCCAAAGATGGGCAGTATTTCTGTTAGGTGTATTTGGTATAGGTATTTCAATGGTTTCTATCATGACTCAGGATATGACCCAGATGCAGACATAGGAGGTGGATAGTGCAGTTCTCAGATAATTTATTATAAACACGGGGCAGGCAATGGGCTGGTCGAGGATAGGCAGAGGTTTGTGATCAGTTCAGAGTCAGGCAGGTACAGGACGGCAGGCAGGCTCAGGGTCAGGGCAGGCAGAGGTTCGTATTCAGGTCAGAGTCAGGCAGGTACAGGACGGCGGGCAGGCTCGGGGTCAGGGCCCTTCAGACCCCATGACTTTTTCCACATGTTGTTACCTAACAGCCTTATTCTAAAATGGATTAAATCTACACACAATACCCCATGATGACAAAGCAAAAACAGGGTTTTCAAAACAGAAATAACTTTATTTACATAAGTATTCAGACCCTTTGCTATGAGACTCGAAATTGAGCTCAGGTGCATCCTGTTTCCATAGATCGTCCTAGAGATGTTTCTATAACTTTGTTAAATTCAATTGATTGGACATGATTTGGAAATGCACACAACATTTACATTTAAGTCATTTAGCAGACGCTCTTATCCAGAGCGACTTACAGTTTAGTCACATTATTATTATACTTTGGAACCACCAAGACTCTTCCTAGAGTTGGCCGCCCAGCCAAATTGAGCAATCGTTGGAGAAGGGCCTTGCTTGGTCAGGGAGGTGACCAAGAACCCGATGGTCACTCTGACAGAGCTCCAGAGTTCCTCTGTGGAGATGGCAGAACTTTCCACAAGAACAACCATCTATGCAGCACTCCACCAATCTAGCCTTTATGGTAAGGTGGCCAGACGGAAGCCACTCCTCAGTAATAGGCACCTAAAGGACTCTCAGACCGTGAGAAACAAGATTATCTGGTCTGATGAAACCAAGATTGAACTCTTTGGCCTGAATGCCAAGCGTCACGTCTGGAGGAAACCTGGCACCATCCCTATGGTGGAGAATGGTGGTGGCAGCATCATCTTGTGGGGATGTTTTTCAGCGGCAGGGACTGGGAGACAAGTCAGGATCGAGGGAAAGATGAATGGAGCAAAGTACAGAGAGATCCTGGATGAAAACCTGCTCCAGAGCGCTCAGGACCTCAGACTGGGGCGAAGGTTCACCTTCTAACAGGACAACGACCCTAAGCACACAGCCATGACAACGCAGGAGTGGCTTAGGGACAAGTCTCTGAATGTCCTTGAGTGGCCCAGCCAGAGCCCAGACTTGAACCGGACTGAACATCTCTGGAGAGACCTGAAAATAGCTGTGCAGCGACGCTCCCCATCCAACCTGACAGAGCTTGAGAGGATCTGCAGAGAAGAATGGGAGAAACTTCCCAAATACAGGTGTGCCAAGCTTGTAGCGTCATACCCAAGAAGGCTTGAGGCTGTAATCACTGCCAAAGGTGCTTCAACAAAGTACTGAGTAAAGGGTCTGAATACTAATGTAAATGTAATATTTCTGTTTTTTATTTTTAACATTTTCGAAACATTTCGAAAAACCTGTTTTTGCTTTGTCATTATCATTATAGGGTATTGTGTGAAGATTGATGAGGGAAAAAAACTATTTAATCAATTTTAGAATAAGGCTGTAACGTAACAAAATGTGGAAAAAGTCAAGGTGTCACGCCCTGGCTCTGGGGACTCTTTAATGTTGAGCCAGGGTGTGTAGGTTTATTGTTTAGTTTTCTATGTGTTTCATTCTAGATTGTTTATTTCTATGTTGGCCAGGGTGGTTCCCAATCAGAGACAGCTGTAGCTCGTTATCTCTGATTGGGGTCCATACTTAGGCAGCCTTTTGGCATGTATGTTTTGTGGGATCTTGTTCCGGAAGGTTTGTGTTCAACCCAGGACTTCACGTATCGTTTGTTTTGTTGTTTTGGTTCGTGTTGTGTACTGTAATAAAAGAATGTACGCATATCACGCTGCGCCTTGGTCCGCTGTTTATAACGATCGTGACAGAAGATCCCACCATAAAAGGACTAAGCAGCCTGGCCAGGAGGAGAAGCTGGCGATGGCTCAGGTGGGCGAATGGTGGTCATGGGAGGACATATTCGCGGGCAGAGGGCCCTGGGCAAAGGTACAGGCCCTGGCAAGAGAGGAGAAACGGCACCAACCGTGCCGACGACAGACACGCGAGAGGCAACCCCAATAATTTTTTTGGGGGGGGGCACACGGCATGGACGACGGGGCTGCTGGAGGCAGCTACAGGGCGCATCGGCGATTTAGGAGGCCACCAGGTTTGGGGGGCTGGAAGGGTGGTTGGCGGAGCCTAGAAGTAGAGCAGAGCCAACTCCCCGTACTCGGGCTAGGCAGCGTGAGACTGGGCAGGTTCCGAGTTATGCGGAGCTACGTACTGTGCCGCGAGTGTTCCGGCACAGTCCTGTACGTCCTGTGCTAGCACCACGCACGTGTCGTGCTAAGGTGGGCATGCAGCCAGGACGGAGTGTGCCGGCTCAACGCTCGTGGCCTCCAGTACCCCTCCTCGGTCCCGGATATCCTGCGCCAGTGCCACGTGCTGTAGTGTCAGTACGAGTGCACAGCCCTGTACGTCCTGTGCTGATGCCTCACACAGAGTGTGTGGAAATAGGCATTCAGCCAGGACGGGTTGCGTCAGCTCTCCGTTGCAGACCTCCAGTCCGTCTCCACAGTCCAGCCCGGCCTGTTCCTGTCCCTCGCACAAGGCCTGTGGTGCGCGTCGCCAGCCGGGTCTGGCCCGTTCCTGCTCCCCGCACCAAGCCAGTGGTGCGCGTCGTCAGCCCGGTCCGGCCTGTTCCTGTCCCTCGCACCAAGCCTGTGGTGCGCGTCGCCAGCCCTGTCCGGCCTGTTCCTGTCCC
Organism: Coregonus lavaretus; assembly: GCF_964263955.1. NCBI lineage: Eukaryota > Metazoa > Chordata > Actinopteri > Salmoniformes > Salmonidae > Coregonus > Coregonus lavaretus. The sequence continues at coordinate 15,718,818 of NC_140019.1, forward strand.
TCGCACCAAACCAGTGGTGCGCGTCGCCAGCCCGGTCCGGCCTGTTCCTGTCCCTCGCACCAAACCAGTGGTGCGCGTCGCCAGCCTGATCCGGCCTGTCCCTGCTCCCCGCACCAAGCCAGTGGTGCGCGTCGCCAGCCCGGTCCGGCCTGTTCCTGCTCCCCGCACCAAGCCAGTGGTGCGCGTCATCAGCCTGGTCCGGCCCGTTCCTGCTCCCCGCACCAAGCCAGTGGTGCGCGTCGTCAGCCTGGTCCGGCCGTTCCTGTTCCCCGCACCAAGCCTGTGGTGCGCGTCGTCAGCCCGGTCCGGCCCGTTCCTGTCCCCCGCACCAAGCCTGTGGTGCGCGTCGCCAGCCCTGTCAGGCCTGTTCCTGTCCCTCGCACCAAACCAATGGTGCGCGTCGCCAGCCCGGTCCGGCCTGTTCCTGTCCCTCGCACCAAACCAGTGGTGCGCGTCGCCAGCCCGGTCCGGCCTGTTCCTGCTCCCCGCACCAAGCCAGTGGTGCGCGTCGCCAGCCCGGTCCGGCCTGTTCCTGCTCCCCGCACCAAGCCTGTGGTGCGCGTCGTCAGCCCGGTCCGGCCCGTTCCTGTCCCCCGCACCAAACCTGTGGTGCGCGTCGCCAGCCCGGTCCGGCCTGTTCCTGCTCCCCGCACCAAGCCAGTGGTGCGCGTCGCCAGCCCGGTCCGGCCTGTTCCTGCTCCCCGCACCAAGCCAGTGGTGCGCGTCGCCAGCCCGGTCCGGCCTGTTCCTGTCCCCCGCACCAAACCTGTGGTGCGCGTCGCCAGCCTGGTCCGGCCTGTTCCTGCTCCCCGCACCAAGCCAGTGGCGCGCGTCATCAGCCCGGTCCGGCCCGTACCTGCTCCCCGCACCAAGCCAGTGGTGCGCGTCGTCAGCCCGGTCCGGCCCGTTCCTGCTCCCCGCACCAAGCCAGTGGTGCACGTCGTCAGTCCGGCACGGCCCGTGCCTGTTCCACCGGTGTCCAGTCCAGCTCCGGCCAGCGGGGCCAGACCAGACCATGGGCGCTACGGGGGGGTAGAAAGAGAGTGGTGGTCACGCCCGGAGCCGGATACGCCGCAGAGGCGGAATGCCCACCCGGCCCCTCCCCTGTTGTGTTTGGTTGGCGCGGTTTTAGTCCGTGCCTTTGGGGGGGGGGGTCCTGTCACGCCCTGGCTCTGGGGACTCTTTAATGTTGAGCCAGGGTGTGTAGGTTTATTATTTAGTTTTCTATGTGTTTCATTCTAGATCGTTTATTTCTATGTTGGCCAGGGTGGTTCCCAATCAGAGACAGCTGTAGCTCGTTGTCTCTGATTGGGGTCCATACTTAGGCAGCCTTTTGGCATGTATGTTTTGTGGGATCTTGTTCCGGAAGCTTTGTGTTCAACCCAGGACTTCACGTATCGTTTGTTTTGTTGTTTTGGTTCGTGTTGTGTACTGTAATAAAAGAATGTACGCATATCACGCTGCGCCTTGGTCCGCATCTGTCGACGATCGTGACACAAGGGGTCTGAATACTTTCCGAATGCACTGTATACGTATTTTGACACAGCCTATTGATTAACGAGACACACTATTTAGCTCATTATTAGTATTGTTTTGTCCAATAATTTCCCATTTACCTTGAAACATATTATAATTGTTATTTTGTTATATTGTTGTGTTTCAATGAGCCACTAGGCTACAAATAGGAGTTAAGTGCAATGGTCAGGTCACTCTGAGGAAGATGTCAGCTTGACGTTGAAACTTCAGGTAATATTGTGAAAATGTTAGTGCAAAATTATTGTAAAATGATTGCTCTTTACAGTACTGTACTGTAATATACAGTAGCTAACTGTCTTTTTTTGTTTTGTTTCAGTGCTCTTAATAGCCAGAGAAAATAGCCAGAATCTGAAACTGTCACACACACACACACACACACACACACACACACTTAGTGGTCTGGGAAGACGTTAACCTGCTCCTCTATGTATTTCAGGTATGTTGTGGTCAACGAGGGGAGAGCATCGTGAAATATTAATACACAGCATTGTATTCAGGTTTCTGACAGCGACAGATTGTCTGCCTAATGTAGATGTGTGTGTGTATGTCTGAGTGGGTGTGTGTGTGCGTGTGTGTGTGAGTGAGAGAGAGAGAGTTTGGGTGTGCACGTGTGCGCGTGAGTTTGTATTGATGTGTGTGTGTATTGTCTTGTTTCTTCTTCAGAGGTGCAATGGAGAGATTCCGAGAAGTACGTGGCGCCAAGATGGATTTGGTTCAATATGATGGAGTAAGCTGATAACGTTGGAGGGAACAACGTGTGTGTGTGCGTGTGCTTGTGTGTGTATGATTATTAGACACATCTGCCACTGAAACTGGGATAGAGATGATAATGATAATTTATTCAGTACAAATGATTCTCCATTTATAGATTTTAATGAAATCATAATTGCCAGCTTAATACACTTCTCAAGTTTATAAAGACATAAGTAATAGGCATGAGACATGAAATTATTTTATTCGTATATATATTACTCCCATTTGACTCCTCTTCAATAAAGTTTAAAATTAGGTCCATGTTGAAAATGATCTTACAAATGATTCCTTGTGAATCACCTAATTAAATAGAACTATCTCTTTGGTTCATTTGGGGTCTGACAAAAATGATTTAACATCTTCAATAAAGTAAAGATGTGAAATTGGAAGAAAAACGTGTATTGACTAATGGGAATTTATTATGGATCTGTCAATGACTTGGGGACTAACTAAGAATCACCAGTAATATCATATATATATTTTTTAATTAAGAGTTTAGCTCCAAAATGCTATATCTGCCAATTTTTCACTTGTGTTGTTTTTAACTCAAAATTATTCTTGTGTGTGTAAAATATTACAGTTCTCAGATTTGTAATTAATAGATTTTAGATGTGTATTAAAATAGATTGTTTTGAAAACGCTATACACTGAGTATACAAAACTTTAGGAACACCTTCCTAATATCACTGCCAAAGGTGATTCTAACATGTATTGACTCAGGGGTGCAAATATGTATTATAAATTAGATATTTCTATATTTCATTTTCAATACATATGCAAAAATTTATAAAAACATGTTTTCACTAATTTATTATGGGGTATTGTGTGTAGATGGTTTTGAAAAACAATACATTTAATCCATTTTGAATTCAGGCTGTAACACAACAAAATGTTGAATAAGTCAAGAGTTATGAATACTTTCTGAACTGTACAGCGTTTTGTCTCTCTGAAATGAAACCAATATTGTAGACAAATACAAGTCTGTCATTGAACAACCCAATGCCATGATTAGATGGTGAAAAAACACACCAATCTCTTTCATAAGTACTTTAAACAATAAAAGCTAATTTACCAACATTTCTGAAAATTGATGTATGTCATTTTGGAAGAGAAACCCTTCAAATACCTAATCACATAAAATGTGAAGAAACATCAATTTTTGTGAAAGAAATTGGATAAGAAATATTCTGAGTATTTACATCACTTACATTTACATCACCTGGGCGCCATTTTGAGTAGATAAGAAATAATGCACGAGGGGGTGTGGTATAATATATACGACGCAACGCAGAGTGCCTGGATACAGCCCTTAGTCATGGTATATTGGCCATATACCACAAACCCCCGAGGTGCCTTATTGCTATTATAAACTGGTTACCAACGGAATTAGAGCAGTAAAAATAAATGTTTTGTCATACCCGTGGTATACGCCTGTCAGCCAATCAGCATTCAGGGCTCGAACCACCCAGTTTATAAAATGCTTTATAACATGCTTCATAATTTTTATTTTTTTATTTAACCAGGTAAGCCAGTTGAGAACAGGTTCTCATTTACAACTGCGACCTGGCCAAGATAAAGCAAAGCAGTGCAATAAAAACAACACAGAGTTACATATGGGGTAAAAAACATAAAGTCAAAAATACAACAGAAAATATATATACAGTGTGTGCAAATGTAGCAAGTTATGGAGGTAAGGCAATAAATAGGCTATAGTGCAAAAATAATTACAATAGTATTAACACTGGAATGCTAGATGTGCAAGAGATTATGTGCAAATAGAGATACTGGGGTGCAAAAGAGCAAAATAAATAACAATATAGGGATGAGGTAGTTGGGTGGGCTAATTTCAGATGGGCTGTGTACAGGTGCAGTGATCGGTAAGGTGCTCTGACAACTGATGCTTAAAGTTATTGAGGGAGATAAGAGTCTCCAGCTTCAGAGATTTTTGCAATTCGTTCCAGTCATTGGCAGCAGAGAACTGGAAGGAATGGCGGCCAAAGGAGGTGTTGGCTTTGGGAATGACCAGTGAGATATACCTGCTGGAGCGCAGACTACGGGTGGGTGCTGCTATGGTGACCAATGAGCTAAGATAAGGCGGGGATTTGCCTAGCAGTGATTTATAGATGGCCTGGAGCCAGTGGGTTTGACGACGAACATGTAGTGAGGACCAGCCAACAAGAGCGTACAGGTCACAGTGGTGGGTAGTGTATGGGGCTTTGGAGACAAAACGGATGGCACTGTGATAGACTACATCCAATTTGCTGAGTAGAGTGTTGGAGGCTATTTTGTAAATGACTTCGCCGAAGTCAAGGATCGGTAGGATAGTCAGTTTTACGAGGGCATGTTTGGCAGCATGAGTGAAGGAGGCTTTGTGTGTCATGACAGAGACTGTAAGCATCCATAACAAATCATAAGCGGTATACAACTCTGTTTTATGTTTTATGGATTTTAAAAAAAGTATTGAAAGTGTTAACAAAATCTTAACAGTGCTTTCAAGGAAATGACCCTCATCTGTACATTAAGGCAGTTCTAAAGTCCCTTGTATGTTTACAAAGTGACTCACTTCGCCTCCTACTCTTACTCTTCCAAGAAACATGCAATCCACTTTCTCTTCCCTTTTCTTCAAGACCATAGGTCTTACATCACATTTTTCTCAATTGCTTCTAGTCCATCTATTCAAAGGCCAATCAATTACAAGATGAAAAGCAACAATCAGAAAACTTAGTGAATATCCTTCATGTATAAAGCCTAGTGAATAGCCTTCATTTATATTGCCTAGTGAATAGCGTTCATGTATATTGCCTAGTGAATAGCCTTCATGTATAAAGTCTAGTGAATAGCCTTCATGTATAAAGTCTAGTGAATAGCGTTCATGTATATAGCCTAGTGAACAGCCTTCATGTATATAGCCTAGTGAATAGCCTTCATGCAAGAAGCCTAGTGAATAGCCTTCATGTATTCAGCCTAATGAATAGTCTTAATGTATATAGCCTAGTGAATAGCCTTCATGTATAAAGCCTGGTGAATAGCCTTCATGTATAAAACCTAGTGAATAGCATTCATGTACATAGCCTAGTGAATAGCCTTCATGTAGAAAGCCTAGTGAATAGCCTTCATGTATATAGCCTAGTGAATAGCCTTCATGTATAAAGCCTAGTGAATAGCCTTCATGTATAAAGCCTAGTGAATAGCCTTCATGTATAAAGCCCAGTGAATAGCCTTTGTGTATATAGCCTAGTGAATAGCCTTCATGTATATAGCCTAGTGAATATCCTTCATGTATATAGCCTAGTGAATAGCCTTCATGTATATAGCCTAGTAAATAGCCTTCATGTAAATCTATATAGCCTAGTGAATAGCCTTCATGTATACATGTATATCCTAGTGAATAGCCTTAATGTATATAGCCTAGTGAATAGCCTTCTTGTATATAGCCTAGTGAATAGCGTTAATGTATAAAGCCTAGTGAATAGCCTTCATGTATATAGCCTAATGAATAGCCTTCGTGTATATAGCCTAGTGAATAGCTTTCATGTATATAGCCTAGTGAATAACCTTCATGTATAAAATCTAGTGAATAGCCTTCATGTATATAGCCTAGTGAATAGCTTTCATGTATATAGCCTAGTGAATAACCTTCATGTATAAAATCTAGTGAATAGTCTTCATGTATAAAACCTAGTGAATAGCCTTCATGTATATAGCCTACTGAATAGCCTTCATATATATAGCCTAGTGAATAGCCTTCATGTATAAAACCTAGTGAATAGCCTTCATATATATAGCCTGGTGAATAGCCTTCATGTATAAAGCCAAGTGAATAGCCTTCATGTATATAGCCTAGTGAATATCCTTCATGTATAAAGCCTAGTGAATGGACACCACCCAACTACATACAGTTGAAGTCGGAAGTTTACATACACCTTAGCCAAATACATTTAAATTCTGTTTTTCACAATTGCTGACATTTAATCCTAGTAAAAATTCCCTGTCTTAGGTCAGTTAGGAACACCACTTTATTTTAAGAATGTGAATTGTCAGAATAATAGTAGAGATAATTATTTATTTCAGCTTTTATTTATTTTATCACATTCCCAGTGGGTCAGAAGTTTACATACACTCAATTAGTATTTAGTAGCATTGCCTTTAAATTGTTTAACTTGGGTCAAACGTTTGGGGTAGCCTTCCACAAGCTGAATTTTGGCCCATTCCTCCTAACATAACTGAGTCAGGCCTCCTTGCTCGCACACACTTTTTCAGTTCTGCCCACAAAGTTTCTATAGGATTGAGGACAGGTCTTTGTGATCGTCACTCCAATACTTTGACTTTGTTGTCCTTAAGCCATTTTGCCACAACTTTGGAAGTATGCTTGGGGTCATTTACGATTTTGAAGACCCATTTGCGACCAAGCTTTAACTTCCTGACTGATGTCTTGAGATGTTGCTTAAATATATCCACATCATTTCCCTTCCTCATGATGCCATCTATTTTGTGAAGTGCACCAGTCCCTCCTGCAGCAAAGCACCCCCACAGCATGATGCTGCCACCCCCGTGCTTCACGGTTGGGATGGTGTTCTTCGGCTTGCAAGCAACCACCTTTTTCCTCCAACCATGACGATGGTCATTATGGCCAAACAGTTCTATTTTTGTTTCATCAGACCAGAGGACATTTCTCCAAAAAGTACAATCTTTGTCCCCATGTGCAGTTGCAAACCGTAGTGTGGCTTTTTTATGGCGGTTTTAGAGCAGTGGCTTCTTCCTTGCTGAGAAGCCTTTCAGGTTATGTAGATATAGGACTCGTTTTACTGTGGATATAGATACTTTTGTTCCTGTTTCCTCCAGCATCTTCACAAGGTCCTTTGCTGTTGTTCCGGGATTGATTTGCACTTTTCGCACCAAAGTACGTTCATCTCTAGGAGACAGAACGCGTCTCCTTCCTGAGCGGTATGACGGCTGTGTGGTCCCATGGTGTTTATACTTGCGTACTATTGTTTGTACAGATGAACATGGTACCTTCAGGCATTTGGAAATTGTTCCCAATGATGAACCAGACTTGTGGAGGTCTACCATTTTTTTTCTGAGGTCTTGGCTGATTTATTTTGATTTTCCCATGATGTCAAGCAAAGAGGCACTGAGTTTGAAGGTAGGCCTTGGAATACATCCACAGGTACACCTCCAATGGATTCAAATGACGTCAATTAGCCTATCAGAAGCTTTTAAAGCCATGAATTTTCCAAGCTGTTTAAAGGCACAGTCAACTTAGCGTATGTAAACTTCTGACTCACTGGAATTGTGAAGCAGTGAATTATAAGTGAAATAATCTGTCTGTAAACAATTGTTGGAAAAATTACTTGTGTCATGCACAAAGTAGATGTCCTAACCGACTTGCCAAAACTATAATTTGTTAACAAGAAATTTGTGGAGTGGTTGAAAAACAAGTTTTAATGACTCCAACCTAAGTGTATGTAAACTTCTGACTTCAACTGTAGCTATACAGTATATACAAGATACGTTCAGGATGTCTTCCCTTCCCCCAGTCAGCAGATGTATCTTAGTTACATCTAGCTACAATCCTCTCTGATGTTTCTGGTAAAGCAGGAGGATAGTATACAGAACAAAGAGATAGATGCATTTGAAACCAACCATTTATAGCTATTATACACCGTTGCATAATACATGGCTGAAAGTAAAGACTGCACCAGCACTGTGTGCAGTGTCAAAGGGCCATGGCTGTGTAATGCATAAACAACAGAGAAAAAGGCTTAGAGCAACGTATACAGGCAGAAAACGAGAGGGAGAGAGAGCGAGAGAGAGATGGAGTGAGTGAAAGAGAGAGGAAGAGAAAGAGAGGTGGAGTGAGTGAGCGAGAGCAAGGGAGAGAGCAAAATAGAGAGAGAAAGCAAGTGAGAGAGAGAGGGAGAGAAAGTGAGAGAAAGCCAAAGAGAGAGAGAGAGAGAGTGAAACAGTGAGAGCATCTAAAAAAAGGCCTCTTTGAACTTGCCTTTCTCTTTTGCTAACCTCGTCTATTCCACTGAACCTCTCGCTCATCTGAAAAGAGAGAACATCAAAAGCGTAGACAGGTGGGTTATTTTCTCTTACAAATAGATCAGTGGAGATGTATGCTCACTGTATGATCTGGTCCTTTATTAAGTAGGATTTATATCAACAGTCCTGCGTCCAATCTGACCACACACACAGGCCTACACATACACAACCATTCACATGCATATTCATATATATATACTGCATGTATGCGTAATGTATGTACAGTATAGGGAATGTACATAGGTTCATCTCTTATTTTTCTTCTGGGGCAGTACATGCATTGAAGAGACATACAAGACATTTCCTCAAATCTTACATTTTACATTGTTCCCCTAGTTCTGGTTACTCTGCCCTGTCATGTCTGTGTCTGGGTTCCCTATATAGTCTCTATGGGTCAAAAGTAGTGCACTACATAGGGAATAGGGTGCCATTTGGAACACATCCCCAGTGCACACAGAGCACAGTCTCTGTTTCCACAGGAAGTGAGAATACGCAGTGTTAAGCGCTCCCTAAAATGGTGAAACATGTTTGTGGTTGACTGGCTCCTTTATGGAGCCCTGACAGGACGGTGACCCAGATTCACTGGGTGCCATAAGTCCCTTTATCTGGGCTTTCCCCTTACCAACACACAAGCACGTGCACACAGGCACACACACACACACACACACACACACACACACACACAGACAGGCTGCTCGTGGGAGAGGATGGAGGGAGGGAGAGAGGAGGGATGGAGGGAGGGATGGATGGATGGATGGAGAGAGGAAGGAAGGAAGGAAGGAAGGAAG
>NC_140019.1:15735439-15772939 GCF_964263955.1 Coregonus lavaretus
CACCCTGCATTCTGAGTGGGTTTCCACCCAGTAGAGTTTCTACTGAGGAAAAGCATCCAGCAAAACCGACATTAGATTTACTCGTATTGATCAAGGAGCGGCCGTAAACAAATTGGCCGATGTGGCGGTAAACAAATTATTATGGTGTCACGAGGAGTTATGGATATCTGCACTGGTTTATTTAAGCCCCTAAAAGGCTGGAATGATGATTATGATAAATCGCGCTCTGTAGGATAGATAATCTATTTTTAATTATGATGAAATGTAATATGTTTGTGGGGCATTAAACACTGGCCGTGGCCTTTTAAGATGTTATTAAATGAAAAGAAATAAAACAAGTTTCTTTCCCTCTGGAAACAGGTCAACGGTCAGTCTCTAAGACACAGTTTAGTCACCTTGCTCTTTCAGCCAGTCAGAGAGGAATAGGCCAGGTCGGTGGGTGTGTGAGAAAGGACCAAGCACAATTTATACTGAATGAATATGATGTTGTGGAATAAGAATTCCTGAGTGGGACTTCAGGTGACAATGTCACGTAATACCTTTTTATTGTGGATCACTACAATACTGTTGAAAACAGTTAAGTGTGTACCCGCCACAGACATTTGGTGACCCTCGTTAAACAGACTAGATACCCATTTAAAATGATTATTTTCCCTATTAATGTTGCTTGTTAATATATTTGTGAGAGCAGAGGGCCAAACAGAACACTGTGCTGTTTTAGGAAAGGAATTGTGTGATGTGGGAATGTGCTGAGGAACACACAAACACCAAACAAACAAATAAACAAATAAACAAACAAATAAACAAAGTGCTCCAGTCTGTGTTGTGCTGCCAAAGACACAATCAACCTGTTATATCCTAATTTAACAATTTGCAAGGTTGAAGAGCTTTGACACAGATGGTACTTTCAATGGGAGAGAGCGAGAGAGAGAGAGAGAGAGAGAGAGAGAGAGAGAGAGAGAGAGAGAAGGGAGTAGTTGCTAAGCAGAGAGGTTACAGGTTTTAAAATGTCTGTTTGAATATGTAATGAATTCATGTATTTGGTGCAAGTGTGTGTTTGTGTGTGTGTCCGTACGTGTCTCCTTGTCTGTGTGTGTGTGTGTGAGTGTGTGTGTGCATGTGTGTGTTTGCTTCTGTGTGTGTACATGCACACTTACTCAAAGCATGAAATAATTTGTGATCAACATCAAAGTAAGTCTTTATTTTTCTTATCCGTTGCCTACAGGCTCTCTAATAACCCATTCATGTCTCTCTGCTCCAAACATTAACGTTGGGATTTCAATTACCGCCCAACCAGGCAGCCAAGCAACATACAGACAGATACATTGTGATGTATGAACTGTAATTGGGGAAATAAAAGGAAAGCAATTTAGCTATTCTATGTAAATTAGCTTGCAACCATACTTAGAGAAGAGGAAATCTGCTTTATTATTGCAGATAGATTGTGGCTTTCATATATTTTTTTAAGTATATTTGCTGTATTATTTTCCCCTACCCCTACTACCCCTCCCCTAATTGGAGTAAACTAATGGACAACAACACTTAGGCTTCTTCTTCCAGCGGAAATGCCTTAATGTTGAGGAGTTTATGTGATATATAAAGAAGTAACAAGAGTGATAATATTTAACCTAAACCTTCTCGGAAGGAATATTACAACCACCTACCCAAAGATAAACACATCCTTAACAAAGTGCTTTCACACACACGCCTGCACAGCCAGTGATACAAGTCAGTATTTGATGTCTATCCATGTCTGAGGACGTCGGGAGATGACGTGGAAAATGGTCACTAGGGGAAACAGTGAGCGCTGTTACCTTCAAGTATGTTTCGGCTATGCTCAGGGAGTTGTGGATATGGATGTGGGTGTAAGCATCTGCCTCTGATTCCAAAGGTTGCAAGTTCAAATCCAGTGATAGAAAGTTATTTTTGAGATGTATGTTTTAAGCCTATCCCAAACCTTAACCCTTACCTTAACCATTTGGAGTTAATGCCTAACATTAAGATTTAGGAGTTAATGCCTAAACTTAACCCTAACCTTAAACATTTGAAGTTAATGCCTAAACTTAACCTTAAACACTTAGACATTTTACTTTTGGAACAAACTTCGAAATTGGACATTTGAGAAACAATGGATGAACGTCTAATTCTGACGTGAGACTGTGAGAACTAGTTGCGCCTGCACGCACATGCACACACACGCACATGCACAGACGCGCACACACACAACCCATTTCAGTGAGTGAGGTGAAAGGATGTAGCAGGTTGTGTGCTTCAACAATGGCTGCCATGGATTGGATAGCCTACAATCTGGAGGTTTCAAGTTCCTTGGTATCCACATCACTAACAAAGCATCATGGTCCAAACACACCAAGACAGTCGTGAAGAGGGCACGACAATGCCTATTCCCCCTCAGGAGACTGAAACGATTTGGCATGGGTCCTCAGATCCTCAAAAAGTTATACAGCTGCACCATCGAGATCATCCTGATGGTTTGCATCACCCCTTGGTATGGCAACTGCTCGGCATCCAACCGGAAGGCGCTACAAAGGGTAGTGCATACTGCCCAGTACATCACTGGGGCCAAGCTTCCTGCCATCCAGGACCTCTATACCAGGCGGTTTCAGAGGAAGGCCCTAAAAATGGTCAAAGACTCCAGCCAAACAAGTCATAAACTATTCTCTCTGCTACCACACGGCAAGCGGTTCCGGAGCGCCAAATCTAGGTCCAAAAGGATCCTTAACAGCTTCTACCCCCAAACCATAAGTCTGCTAAATTGTTCAACAAATGGCTACCCGGACTATTTGCATTGACCCCCCTTTTTTACGCTGCTGCTACTCGCTGTTTATTATCTTTACCCCTAGCTATATGTACAGTACATTTGACATTTTAGTCATTTAGCAGACACTCTTATGCAGAGCAACTTACAGTTAGTGAGTGCATACATTTGTCATACTGGCCCCCCGTGGGAATCGAATCCACAACCCTGGCGTTGCAAGCGCCATGCTCTACCAACTGAGCTACAGAAGGTACATATTACCTCAATTACCTCAACTAACCTGTACCCCCGCACATTGACTCGATACCGGTACCCCCTGTATATAGCCTCGTTATTGTTATTTTATTGTGTTATTTTTTATTTTTTATTTTTATTATGTCTTTTTAGCAAATAATTTCTTAGTTATTAAAAAAAATAAAAATCTGCATTGTTGGTTAAGTGCTTGTAAGTAAGCATTTCACGGTAAGGTTTACACCTGTTGTATTCAGCGCATGTGACTAATACAATTTGATTTGATTTGATCCAACAGAACGCTCCCTAAATAATCTAAACCTATGGGCCATGGTCAAAAGTAGTGCACTCCATAGGGAATTGGGTGCCATTTGAGACACAAGGCAGGTTTCCATTGGCCTAGATTTATTCAACAAAAGCAATGTCGCAAAATGCAGAATTGCGACATGTGTAATGGAAACAGCAGATATAGGAGACACTTTCTAAAGATCGACAAATGATGATGGAAACTGTGCTTTTCGATTAAATGAAGATTGATGAATAATTTTGAATGTAAGTCGGGCACGTGATGTTATCACATAACTATAAAGCTCCTCTCCACATTTAATTATATTATTCCAAAATCACTTTTTTTCAACTAAAAAAAGTGATGTTTCTTTGCAGGACAAGGATTGTCCTGAATTTCAAGAATGCATGAATTGCTTCGCCTTGCTTTTCTGGTTGGCTAGGATCAGTATTCATTTTGGCACTCTTTCTTAGATTTACTCTAGTCTTCTTTTTTTTTCTTTTTTTTTAGGGGGTAGATCATCTTTAATATTGCAGATAGATTGTAACTTCCATATGTTTTTTTCTCTCGCAAATATATATATATATATATATATACAGTATATATCATATTTTTTATTTTTTGTTATTTCTTTATTTTATTTCACCTTTATTTAACCAGGTAAGCCAGTTGAGAACAAGTTCTAATTTACAACTGCGACCTGGCCAAGATAAAGCAAAGCAATGCAATAAAAACAACAACAACAGAGTTACATATGGAATAAACAAAAACGTACAGTCAATAACACAATAGAAAATGGAAAGTCTATATACAGTGTGTGCAAATGTAGTAAGTTATGGAGGTAAGGCAAAAAATAGGCCATAGTGCAAAATAATTACAATTTAGTATTAACATTGGAGTGATAGATATGCAGAAGATGATGTGCAAATAGAGATACTGGGGTGAAAATTAGCAAAATGAATAACAATGTAAATAACAATATGGGGATGAGATAGTTGGGTGGGCTAATTACAGATGGGCTGTGTACAGGTACAGTGATCGGTAAGCTGCTCTGACAACTGATGCTTAAAGTTAATGAGGGAGATAAGTGTCTCCAGCTTCAGAGATTTTTGTAGTTCATTCCAGTCATTTGCAGCAGAGAACTGGAAGGAATGGCGGCCAAAGGAGATGTTGGCTTTGGGGATGACCAGTGAGATATACCTGCTGGAGCGCATACTATGGGTGGGTGTTGCTATGGTGACCAATGAGCTAAAATAAGGGGTAACAAGCTGAGATTAGGAGCACACTCTTAAAGGGAGTGCTCCTAATCTCAGCTTGTTACCTGTATAAAAGACACCTGTCCACAGAAGCAATCAATCAATCAGATTCCAAACTCTCCACCATGGCCAAGACCAAAGAACTCTCCAAGGATGTCAGGGACAAGATTGTAGACCTACACAAGGCTGGAATGGGCTACAAGACCATCGCCAAGCAGCTTGGTGAGAAGGTGACAACAATTGGTGCGATTATTCGCAAATGGAAGAAACACAAAATAACTGTCAATCTCCCTTCGGCCTGGGGCTCCATGCAAGATCTCACCTCGTGGAGTTGCAATGATCATGAGAACGGTGAGGAATCAGCCTAGAACTACACGGGAGGATCTTGTCAATGATCTCAAGGCAGCTGTGTTGTCTCGATATCCCCTCTGTAGCTCAGTTGGTAGAGCATGGCATTTGCAACGCCAGGGTTGTGGTTTGATTCCCACAGGGGGCCAGTATGAAAATGTATGCACTAACTGTAAGTCGCTCTGGATGATAGCGTCTGCTAAATGACTAAAATGAAAAAAAAATGTAAAAATGTCACCAAGAAAACACTACGCCGTGAAGGACTGAAATCCTGCAGCGCCCGCAAGGTCCCCCTGCTCAAGAAAGCACATATACAGGGCCGTCTGAAGTTTGCCAATGAACATCTGAATGATTCAGAGGAGAACTGGGTGAAAGTGTTGTGGTCAGATGAGACCAACATCGAGCTCTTTGGCATCGCTGTGTTTGGAGGAGGAGGAATGCTGCCTATGACCCCAAGAACACCATCCCCACCGTCAAACATGGAGGTGGAAACATTATGCTTTGGGGGTGTTTTTCTGCTAAGGGGACAGGACAACTTCACCGCATCAAAGGGACGATGGATGGGGCCATGTACCGTCAAATCTTGGGTGAGAACCTCCTTCCCTCAGCCAGGGCATTGAAAATGGGTCGTGGATGGGTATTCCAGCATGACAACGACCCAAAACACATGGCCAAGGCAACAAAGGAGTGGCTCAAGAAGAAGCACATTAAGGTCCAGTCCTTAATCCCATAGAAAATCTGTGGAAGGAGCTAAAGGTTCGAGTTGCCAAACATCAGCCTCGAAACCTTCATGACTTGTAGAAGATCTGCAAAGAGATGTGGAACAAAATCCCTCCTGAGATGTGTGCAAACCTGGTGGCCAACTACAAGAAACGTCTGACCTCTGTGATTGCCAACAAGGGTTTTGCCACCAAGTACTACGTTTTTTTGTTGTTATTCTGTCTCTCATTGTTCAAATAAACCTACCATTAAAATTATAGACTGATCATTTCTTTGTCAGTGGGCAAACGTACAAAATCAGCAGGGGATCAAATACTTTTTTCCCTCACTGTATTTAGGCTGAATTGGGAATTTACATGGCCAGATAATGGTTATATATTCTTATATACAGTACACTGTATGTTTGTCATATTTCTGCTGTTGGGAAGAGAATAGGATGTTTTGCAAAAAAATATGTTGGGAGGACAAAGCTAAGTATATTTGTGTACATGTAAGTCGGTGATTTATATTTTATATAGGTTAATGAGGCATTAAAACTGTGCAGTGACTAAAATGTGACTAAAAGCATTACATCCAGCTCATATTATCGACACAAAACAGTTGAATGGAAATGCACCGTCGCAGGCAATAGTCACATATACTTTCTATGTAAACTGTCTAAATGTCGACAAAAACAAATAAAGTTAATTGCATCTTGGCTACTGACTCTCATGTAGGTGTATCAGAGGCGTCATACTGGAAGCTCATTCACATCTTACAGCTACAACATTTAAAACGGAACAACTCACTTTAGCTAGTCAAAATATCTGTTTGAGTCATGCAAGGCGACTGACTAATTTTTGAAGTGTTATGTTGTTGATGTTCATAATTAGACAGCCATTATAAAGCTAAACTTAATAAAAAAGGTTAACATATTAATTAAGCTGAAATTACTTGCTGTTGTGTTTTGCACCTGCAGTTGTGTTGCACCTGTGAAGTAATTGAGATGCTATTGTCATCCGCTGGCACAGATACATGTCAGTCAGTGTTTTGGTCTGATTTCCCTAAAGAGGAGTTTCTCTACTCAATATAAGACACCCGAGTTCACTCGTAATGAATGTGTCAATATGTTTCTTTAGAGGAGCTGGCACCCCTAATGGAGCTGTAAACTCAAGGTTTTTAACTCTTTAGGAAATGTTAGCAAGCTATCTGGTTTCAGGTTTTCTGGTGTTTTACTCTATAGTTTCTCTGTCTCTGTCTTTCTCTGTCCCTCTCATTTCCTTTCTCTTGCTCAGAGCAAATCCATTCTAATCCAAAACTGTCACTCATGGATGACATTTCCCCTTCATAGAAATGTCTTCCTTCAAGGCTACATTCCTGTCTTTCACAGAGTACTGTGCATTTGTGTTCATGAGGTTTTGGTTTATTTTCTATTCATTTTCAAAAGTTGTTTTCATCTAGGTTCTTTTCCCAAAGGGCTACTGTCCCCCTCCCCCTCCCAATTCTAGGGGTAATGTATTTCCTTGACCCATGGGAGTTCCTAGCCATCCATTCGTTCCAATTAGCTAATCTAACTAACAACGCTGGCTAATTAGGGAAAGAGTCCGAATGCGGCCGTGAAAAGGCATCCATCTTGTAAAATAAAATCTGAAGGGGGAAAAGAGAGAAGGAAATGGAAATCAATGTGGCCACTGATCAACCCCATGATTACCCACACTCCTCTTCTTCTTTGTCTGTCTGACTTGGACCAGTCTGACTGGGCAACAGTCTGCATCCCCATCCCACTTCCCACCTACTCTTCAACTCTTCTGCATTCTCAACAACCCTCTTCTCAAAGTCCTCGCACACCCCAATAACATCTCTGGCTTAGCACTAATCAAAAGTAGTAATACAAATATAAATACAAAGATATATACATTAGATACAGTATATTGCTGGCCAGATTGTTAGCACTCCCAAGTTTTTATACATTATACCGTGAGTTATCCCCAGTGGTCAAATTAAGGGGGTACGCGGGTGTACGCTGTACCCCTTTTTAGAGAAAAGGGCAAAAAGTGTACCCCTTGTTAGCTTAAGACACAGCTAGTAGTGGCAGCACTGCACACTGTTTGAGCGAAAGAGAGACAAATGCGATCTGGCAGCTAAAAATCTTGTGCAGGAAAATATAGATATTCAGAAAGATTTGACCAAATAGATATATTTCACCAAATATACAGTATATAGATAGATTTTACCAATAGTTTTGTGAGTGAGTACGTGCGTGCATTTTTTGCTAGCTAGCTAGAACATATTCCTGTAGCTAGCTAGCTATTTACAACGTAAGTGAATTGTCTCATAGCTCAGCCGGTCGAGGGCAATTCACTGATCTGCACAGCTATTTCACCACCTGCACAAAAAGGAGAAAAAATGCAGTTTGAATGAGAGATCATATGAGTAGAGAATTTTAGCTTTCAATTCTGTAAACGATTTTTTCAAATATCCGTGTGCAGTCCTACATTTAGCAAATCACCTGTCAACTCAAGGACGTGTATTTTAGTTTAGTCAGAGAATATAACATTTTGGTTAACCTGAGGGGTATACTACAATTGAAGCTGAATCTACTTAGGCTTTTATAAAGCTAGCCAGCTTAAGTTAGCTTCACAGTCCAGCTCAGACTTCTTCTATACTACGAAGGTGGATATTGATCATGCAGCTGCCGCTAAGTCAAGCAGGCTTGTAACTGTGCGTGCAGGTCGCACATTGATAGTCGAACGCCAAACTATTCATAGAGACAATGCTGAACCATCAATCCATGGGCGAGTCAGTGCCACATTTTCATTTTTGCCGAAATCAACATTAAAGAAAAGTTATCTTGAAAATTAAGCAGGCTATGCTGTGAAATAGGCTATTGGAAGTGCCGTTTTCTTTTATTGCATTCGTTAATGTCGTCTTTGAAGTGCTTTGGTGTGGTTATCAACGCACAAACACCTTTTCGCCCACCTATCGTTAAAATGAATTTATAAAGTCATAAAAAAGTTTTACTGTGCTTGAACTTTCAAATGCATCCTGTCATTACTAAATGTGATGGGTATTTTAATATTACTATAAAACACATAAAAAAAACGTCTTCCTCAAACGAAGGGGATGATGACACAATCTTTGCGAGAGGGAGGGACATTTAATTTGTCCTCAACCTGCGGAGTTAGCCTGCCCCGGAACAGATTAGTTCTGAAGGATTTGTTGCCATAGAAATTCACCTGGCAAAAAAGGTGAGAGCCACTTTCGTATATCCCGAGTTGAACTCAGAGTTGACCAAAGTTATCTCGCAAACTCCTCAAACCTGCGTCGTAGTATAGGGTTCTGAGCAGTGTGCTGTTAGCTGGCTCTAGTGTTCTATCTAACCAGTGTGTTTAGCTACAGTTTCATGAAATTGGCAAAAATTAAAACGACAACAAGCCTAATGCTTTGACCTCTGTTCACTCCATTGACTGTATATGAATGGGTTCACTCTGTTGGTGCCTTTGAATTGTGTTTTGTGCCAGTGAGTCTTTTGGCCGTTATCATCAAATCAAATCAAATCCCATTTTATTGGCTATATACACATATTTAGTAGAAATGCTTGTATGATGTCATGTAGGAAGCAAAACCTGTGAAGTAATTATTGTCCTGTCTGTCTCCATGTGTTAGCTTAGGGAATGACATGATGAATACACAATTTTGCATTGAAAATGCATTTTGATTTCATATTGATTTGTATGCATTTTAAATTCATAAGCTTTATCCTAGCTTAGGGAATGCAATTAAGTTTTTTGTGTTGGGTCAGTTATATTTTCAAGTTATGAGGGGTCTAATCATTTTGTTAGCTATGTTGCTAAATCAGTGAATGGCACTGATTGTCCTCCTAGGAGTCCTCAGAATTGACCAATTACAGCAAAAATAATAAATAATTATAATAATTAAAAAGATGGGAGAGTGGTGACGTGTGGAATGATGGGAGAGTGGGGATGTGGGGTGTGATGGGAGAGCGGTGATGTGGGGCGTGATGGGAGAGTGGGGAAGTGGGGTGTGATGGGAGAGTTGGGACGTGGGGCATGATGGGTAAGGTGATGTGTGAAGGATGATAGGGTGACAGTGAACATATGTGGGGACTGATGGATTGCAAGGACGTTAAAAGTGAAAGAGGCAGTGCTCAGTCAGAATACAGCATGGCAGGAGGCTTTGGGTCTATACAATGCCATGCAGGAAGTCTGCAGCAGCACCAAGGTCTCTCTCTACCCAGTCAGTCCCTACAGGTTTAGAAAACCTCCGCAAGGCTATCCACAAAGTCTGCAGGCATGGGTCAGAGTGTGTGCACGTGTGCATATGAGTGACTGGGAGCATGTGCGTTGGTGCGTTTGAATACCTGTGAGCATGTGTGTGTGTTTTTGCGTGTATGTGTGTGTTTTGCCTCATGCCATCTGGTGAGGAAGACAATACCTTCCATACAGATCACCTGCCTCATAATCACCCCATCCGTCAAAGTCCCCGAGCGCAAGCATTGTGTCTGAACCTGAAATATTCAACAGTATGATGTGCTAACGATAACATCTCCTCTGATCCACACACAAATCACGCGAGGCTAGCGCTTGTCTGTTTAACTGTCTACCTCAATGGTCATATAACGCATACAGCAGTGATTTCTTAGTGCAATAGAGAGATTTCCCTAGCACTTATCCAATACAGGTTGGTTTACCTGTAAGGATATGCACATCTAATTTTCCTCCAGAGGGTATATGTTTCACATAAAGACATTTCAATAAGATTCATAAGGGAGCATTTCCTAACACCAAATGTATGTATTGGAATGTTTATTGAGAGAGAAGCACAGCTTTGTTACTTTTGAAAATAATGTGTACTGGCAATGGAGCAAAAGGAATGCCAGAACATTTTTCTTCACAAACGTAATCTCTATAAGCAAATATAATTTAAAGTTCAAAAGGAAATCAGATGTAATTAAAGTGTTTTTATAGTAGCATAGATATACACTGAGCGCACAAAACATTAGGAACACCATAATATTGATTTTGCCCTCAGAACAGCCTCAATTCGTCGGGGCATGGACTCCACAAGGTGTCTAAAGCGTTCCACAGGGATGCTGGCCCATGTTGTCTTCAATGCTTCCCATAGTTGTGTCAAGTTAGCTGAATGTTCTTTGGGTAGTGGACCATTCTTGATCAACACAGGGATACTGTTGAGCGTGAGAAATCCAGCAGTGTTGCAGTTCTTGACACACTCACACCGTTGCACCTGGCACATACTACCATACCCTGTTCAAAGGCATTTAAATATTTTGTCTTGCCGATTCACCCTCTGAATGGCACACATACACAATCCAGGTCTCAATTGCCTCAAGGCTTAAAAATAATAGTTTAACCTGTCTCCTCCCCTTCATCTACACTGATTGAAGTGGATTTAACAAGTGACATCAATAAGAGATCATAGCTTTCACCTGGATTCACCTGGTCAGTCTATTTAATGGAAAAAGCAGGTGTTCATAATATTTTGTACTCTCAGTGTACCTTAATGTTTGCTCAGTATCACAATAGCCAACATCTTCATTGCAAAGAGTGGAGATCCTCCACTGCTTCTGACTAAGACACTAAAGCAGAAGGTGAAAGTGCTGTTGTTGATGGGAGAGAAGAAGTAATGCCTAATGTTGGAGTTAATCAGTCCTTTGGAACATTACTCTATTAGCCTTGAGCTCCACCGCCTACGTGGGCCTATGCTGTCTCATCTCCTCTAATGAGAGGATGGAGGTTTGAAGGAAGAGAGTAGCGGATGAGTGCTAGTGCGAGAGGTGAGTTAGGGTTATGACGAGGGGAATTGTGTCTGTAGCTAAACAATTAAGCCTTCACGCTCTGACTAAACTCCTACGTGGCTCACTCCTGAGTTCACTGGTCTTTACCAAGATCACCCGCTCATTACAGAGTAAGAAACTCACTGTCGACTACCACTAACAGACAGAGATTTGGAGGCTCTTCCTGGCTCTAGGCCCTATCCATGCCTATGAGCGTCATGTTCAATGCACACCAACAAATCAATTCTACATTGTGTGTGAAATGTTGGGATTTTCTTTGGCAGACTAACGATAACAATTCCCTCCAGTTCTTCCCTTCGTACCAAAACCTTCCTACTTTCTTCCTACCTTCTGATTTTCATACTCACCTTGTTGTAAAGTTGTCATCTACCTTTTACCTGGAAACATTCAGTGTTGACACAATACATTCAGAATACAGTAGCGTTTCAAAGGCAACTAAACCAAGGTCATGATTTCAACCCTGTTCCAAAGTTCAAATGTATTGCAGTTACCAGAAGGTGTTTGTCATGATTTACCTTGATAGGAACCCAAATGCAGACAACTACACCGAGCCAGAGAAAGTTTAACAGGTTTATTTACAACGTGCAATTGTCCAGGTTTCCAAAAATAGGGGAAGAGCAAGTCCAGGTTTACAGGGATGGTAACAGATCCAGGTTCTGAGCAGGAGTGGTACCTTAACGTCCTTGTGTCCGTGGTGAGTCCAAAAGGGAGATCCAGTAGTGGAAAGCAGGATGGTGGTGGCAGGAGTGAAGCGGAGGCAGGAGTCAGGTTCTAATAATCTGTGGCACAGGAAAAAAGTAAATAGAACAGGCCAAAAACACAAAGAGCGAAAACAAGCAGGTTGAGTCAACAGCGAGAGTAACATGGTCGTCTTGACTATGATCTGACGATGAGTGGCAAGTTTGACCGGGTCTTAAAGGCTGAGGTGATTATGGTGAATGAGCTGCAGCTGGAACCCTGACTCCCGCACACCAGACTTCACTCCTGCAATCAAGGACAGACAGAGGGGAGGGGGAGAGCAGAGAGAGAGCTACCTAGCAGCAGTAGGCCTAACAGTGTTAAGAAAATCAGTGGTGGAAAAAGTACCCAATTGTCATACTTGAGTAAAAGTAAAGATACCTCAATAGAAAATTACTCAAGTAAAAGTGAGTCACCCAGTAAAATATATATACATATATATTTTTTGTCATTTAGCAGACGCTATTATCCAGAGCGACCTACAGTTAGTGAGTGCATACATGTTTCATACTGGCCCCCCGTGGGGGTAAAAGTAAAAGTCTAAAAGTATTTGGTTTTAAATATACTTAAGTATCAAAAGTAAATGTAATTGCTAAAATATGCTTAAGTATTGAAAGTAAAAGAAAAAGTCCAAATAATTTCAAATTCCTATATTAAGCAAACCAGACGGCACCATTCTCTTGCTTTTTTTAATTTACGGATAGCCAGGGCACACTCAGACATAATTTACAAACGAACCATGTGTGTTTAGTGAGTCCGCCAGATCAGAGGCAGTAGGGATGACCAGGGATGTTCTCTTGATAAGTGTGTGAATTTAACCATTTTTCTGTCCTGCTAAGCATTCAAAATGTAACAAGTACTTTTGGGTGTCAGGGAAAATGTATGGTTTAAAAAGTACATTATTTTCTTTAGGAATGTAGTGAAGTAAAAGTAAAAGTTGTAAAAAATATAAAAAGTAAAGTAAAGTACAGATACCCCCAAAAAATACTTAAGAAGTACTTTAAAGTATTTTTACTTAAGTACTTTATACTCCTGTAGAAAATAAACTTACTGTGGGGAAAGGATTATGGCATTTGTTTGGCTAATTTCTTCCACACAGTTAGAAAGAGAGAGAGAGAGAGAGAGAGAGAGAGAGAGAGAGAGAGAGAGAGAGAGAGAGAGAGAGAGAGAGAGAGAGAGAGAGAGAGAGAGAGAGAGAGGTCTCTAAATAACACCCTCTTCCTCCTACTCTGCCCTCCTTTGTCTGTTCTCTGTCGGTTAATAACACATTATGTGCTTAAGCCTTTCAATCTCTCTGTTTTCCCCTCTCTCTCCCTTGCGACCCCTCTCTCTGAATGCGAGGAGTGCTATCTCTGAGGAAACAGCACAAAACAGAACAAAAGTATCTCCTTTCGCCGAGCCACTTTATCCCCAGGCATTTTCCATTTTGCACATGGGGGAACAAAAAGTCAACGCATTTTTAAAGTGTCCGTCAATTAATCATTTTTAAATTGTCTGCCTGGTGTGAGTCTGGCTTGGCTAGGTTGTGTTGTTGAGAGAGAAAATGAATTTGAATGGAATAATGATGGCCTGTCATAATATTCTGCTGTCCGGGTGGTGTTGACATCAGGGGAGGAGATCTCCTCTTGAGCCTCTGACTATTGGACAAGTCACAGTGGCCTTTCAAATCACTCTGATGCCGCTTCAGAATTATAGAACATTATTCTACCAATTTTTCAAAGTGAAGGAGAACTCCTGGAAGGGAAGCAGAGGGAGAGACACACACTGAACAAAAAAACTAAAATAGCTTTTGACTGCAGAAACACGAGGAGGCTGAGAGTGAGGCTGAGAGCGGGCTGAAATGTCAGGGCGTTGTGTTTTGTGCCGACTGATCTGCTGGACCCTGGCGTAGTGATGCGTGACAGTGTAGCCGTACGTGAGGGAGGTCGTTGGTCGTGTCAGTGATCTAAGATCAGAACTGAAATACTGCCAGTACGGGATTTATTTTCACACAGGGAATATGAGTGTGTATGCATGTGTGTGATGTGGTGCCATAATTCCCAGAATCACCAACAGTTTTGCACCAAAGCAGTCCATACAAACCATATTGTTAATGTAAAAACACACCCCTTTGTATGTTTTATGAATCACACTGTCTATCACTGATTACATCCAGTTCTCTCTGAAGTAATCTTTACCAAATTGCATCCACCTCCACCTCCTTTATCTACCTACACCATCTCTGTTAGCCTATAATTACCTGGGTGTTTACCTGGGTGTTTACCTGGGTGTTTAATCCGTATCCTAACTCTGTGGATACAAAGGGATACAAAATATATTGAAAGCGGGTGCTTCCACACAAGTGTGGTTCCTGAGTTCATTAACGTTTTACTGCAGTGGGCTAAATCAGGATCACACAGATTGTTTCTTGGTAGTCTTAAACAAATCTACTTTAAAACAAAAGTATACATCTCACACACATGACTATGGGTTTAAATGAAAGAAGAGACCTGTACCATGTCAGATATAGAGTTGAAATGTATTCAATTTTGAGTTTGCATCCCAATATTACACTTTATAGACATCACAGAAGACTTAAATGTACAGTAACAAAACCGTTTGACATAGAAACACTGGATTTCGGCTGTTTTAAAAAAAAAGAATAACATTCCACCCATGACGCAACTAGAGAGTGATTTGGTAATTTGACTGCAGGTAAGGGCTACGCAATTAACATCCCATTATGCTAAGGGTATTGTATTGTCCAGTTGCCCATTATTTTGGCTACCATGGTTAGAAGAAGAGATCTCAGTGATTTTGAAAGAGGGCTCAAAGGAGCATACAGGGTTTAAAAGGTGTGTGTGTTTGTGTGTATGGGTGTGTGTCAGTCACATTGATACAGAAAACAAAAAATAATATAATAATGTGGTCCTCTGTAGCTCAATTGGTAGAGCATGGCACTTGTAACGCCAGGGTAGTGGGTTCGATCCCCGGGACCACCCATACGTAAAAATGTATGCGTACATGACTGTAAGTCGCTTTGGATAAAAGCGTCTGCTAAATGGCTTATTATTATTATATTTGTTAAGAACAAGTTGATTGACAAAGTTATGAAAAATTTTAAGAATTTAATAAACCACCAAAATTACCCCAGTGGGTAATATGAGTGTCAAGGATCTCCTCACCAACCTAAAATAGAATGATTTAGGCAGTAGGGATTAACATGGGTAACCGGGATCTCGGGACTGTCCCGGGAAATTACAAAAATAAATCTACAATGTGGCACTAATTCAATTCCACGTAATACACAACATGCGCAGTAGCAGATTAACAAAACATCCAAACAGGATCACATGGAAGCCTTTAGCCTAGCATATATACTCCACACAAAGTCGCCATAAATTCAAAGCACACACATAATTGACACTGCCAGACTGCACACGCGACCGAATGCAGTTAATTAACCCTACAGGAAAGCCCTACAGTATAGCCTATAAAAGAACGTGTGCCTCTTTGAGCTGTCATTGTGACTCTTCAGACAGTCACAAATTTGATAGGCCTATGAACAATTCACTACATAGGCATCTCTGTCACATACATGAAGTCTGTTAACAATTCAGAGGCATGAGGGAAAATGCTATCTTCTCCTGTTCTAGATCCTAGCCAATTATCCTATCAAGTCCCAATCCCACTGAAACTCAAAATCCTGACTCCTGTCTCACATGAAAATTCTTAACTTGATTCTGTAATCCATATGTTGCATTATCAAAGCACGTCTCTCGCCTATGCATGTCAAAATACTGCAATGCCATTTCCCTGGATTCTCTGCGCTGTCTCGTACTTGCTGTCCATATGAGAGCTTTGGTAGAGAATGTGTGATCAACAAATAATATGAGAGTAGATATGGATAATTTTTCAGCAGAGTTGGTCCCCATTAAGATACCTTGATATTTAAACTATTTCCACTTTTCATCTCCCCATTATTCCTGATCTGATCTGCTATCTGTATAATCATCAACTCGATTTTGCCAAATATGTGAGATATTCTGTCATTCGTTGAAGTAGGTTATCTATCAAGCTTAGAAACTTTGGTAATTTGACTTTTGTTTGACTGCCGTTACAAAGTTTGTATAATTCGACAACACTATACTCGGGGTGCACTCTGTGTCGAGATGGCCTACTGCTGAAATGTGCTGAATTAACTGAGGAACATGATAATGCAACCCAATCTCTGAATAAAAAGCTAACCAGTGGTGTAACTGAAGTAACAGAATTACGCCATGGCTTGACGTTTTAATTGTGCCATGTGGTGCCGTATCTTACGCCGTCAGTCAAATGTAAAATAATGGTTAAGGGTAGGGTTAGGTTAGAGATAGAGTTACATTTAAGATTAGGCATTAATTCTGGGTGGTTAAGTTAAGGGTTAAGGTTTGGGAAAGGCTTAAAACATCGCTGGGATTGCACATGGGACCTTCGGAACCAAAAAGGGTTCTTAAAAGGGGTTCTCCTATGGGGACAGCCAAAGAACACTTTTAGGTTCTAGATAGCACCTTTTTTTCGAAGAGTATAGTGGTGCAGCCAAGCCGACAAGTTGCGCAGTCCCCCTCCAATTTTAGGAGAACCCTGGTGTGATGAGTTCGATAGAAGGAGTCAGGCGCAGGAGGGTAAATCACTGAATACAGAGTTATTCCGTCATACACAGTTGCGCTGGATAGCGACAACAGAAAACAGGCACAGGGGAAACCATCTACCCTGGCAATACAAGGTACGGGTAGCTCCAACAATATACAGGCACAGGGGAATATATCTACCCCGGCAATACAAGGTACGAGTAGCTCCACCGAGCTACACTACTCTCACAATAAACAATCACCCACAAGGACAAGGGGGCAGAGGGAACACTTATACACTGACTAATGAGGGGATAAGAACCAAGTGTGTGTAATTGACAAGACAAGACAAATGGAATGATGATATATGGAGCGGCAGTGGCTAGTAAGCCGATGACGACGAACGCCGAAGCCTGCCCGAACGAGGAGGGGAGGCAGCCTCGGCGGAAGTCGTGATACCAGGCATAGTGACCATATCTTGGTTTTAAACGATTTAAATGGGCACTTCCAATTTTTTTGGTATTTCCCTGGACTCTCTAAGTAAATATGAATTATTCCTGTTATTGAGACTTGGGAAAACATTCATCCCTGATAGGCAGAATATTGATTTCCATTGTTGTTGGTGAATGTTCACAGTACTTTATCCTACAATGCCAGTCTGAGCCGTAGCTCTGCTATATTGACAACATACACCTTACATTTCCAGTCACTTTGATCTGAGTGTCCAATCTGTTTTTATCCATTCTCCCCAAAATGTGCTTGAAATGAATTTCTCTCATTGCTATGATGCAGCCGTCTGTGTTCAACTATGGCAGCATTTTACTCCTACCCTCTCAAAGCTTTCCCCTTACTCTTATACCAGCCAATCCTGAATAGCGGAAGAGTGATCGCTTTTCAAAGCCACTCCACTCCTGTCCCCTCTCCACTTACACCCCTCCATCCCCCTGCCATCCATTTAATTTAGATGTCTGTATGCGTCTGCGTTATTTAAAGGCCTGTATATTTTAGTGTATTTACGCATTAAATGAAAGCCCCTGTAAAAGCCTCATCAATTTATATTAGGCACTACCTCTCTCTAACTCAAACACACATGCACGCTCATATGGTCGGACAGCTAGGCATACACACGTGCACGCACACACTCGAACGCGCAGGCACGCACGCACACACACACACACACACACAAACACACACACACACACACACATATTTTGTTGTTCCCAGTCCTTTTAATGTTCCTAACTACAGCTGGGAGCCTTATTGCCACTGCTCTACAGAACAATGGTAATGTACAGTACCTTAAAAAAAAGGTAGGGGCATGGATCAGAAAACCAGTCAGTATCTGGTATGAACAAGATTTGCAATCAAATCAAATCAGATTGTATTTGTCACATGCGCCGAATACAACAGGTGTAGACCTTACAGTGAAATGATTGCTTACAAGCCCTTAACTAAAAATGCAGTTTTAAGAAAAATAAGTGTTAAGTAAAAAATGTATAAAAGCATAAAAATAAAAATAATAAAGAGCAGCAGTAAAATAACAGTAGCGAGGCAATATACAGGGGATACCAGTACAGAGTCAATGTGCGGGGGCACAGGTTAGTCGAGGTAATTGAAGTAATATGTACATGTAGGTACAGTTAAAATGACTATGCATAGATAATAAACAGTGAGTAGCAGCAGCGTAAAACAGGGTGTGGGGGGTGGGGGGGGGCTTCCTCTGACACCGCCTGGTATAGAGGTCCTGGATGGCAGGAAGCTTGGCCCCAGTGATGTACTGGGCTGTACGCACTACCCTCTGTAGTGCCTTGCGGTCGGAGGCCGAGCAGTTGCCATACCAGGCACTGATGCAACCAGTCAGGATGATCTCGTTGGTGCAGCTGTAGAACTCTTTGAGGATCTGAGGACTCATGCCAAATATTTTCAGTCTCCTGAGGGGGAATAGGCTTTGTTGTGCCCTCTTCACGACTGTCTTGGTGTGTTTGGACCATGATAGTTTCTTAGTGATATGGACACCAAAGAACTTGAAGTTATCAACCTGCTCCACTACAGTCCCGTCGATGAGAATGGGGGCGTGCTCTCCCCTCTTTTTCCTGTAGTCCACAATCATCTCCTTTGTCTTGATCACGTTGAGGGAGAGGGTGTTATCCTGGCACCACACGGCCAGGTGTCTGACCTCCTCCCTGTAGGCTGTCTCATCGTTGTCGGTGATCAGGCCTACCACTGTTGATCAGGCTATTGATTGTGGCCTGTGGAATGTTGTCCCACTCCTCGTCAATGGCTGTGCGAAGTTGCTGGATATTAGCGGGAACTGGAACACACTGCCATACACGTCGTTCCAGAGCATCCCAAACATGCTCAATGGGTGACATGTCTGGTGAGTATGCAGGCCATGAAGAACTGGGACATTTTCAGCTTCCAGGAATTGTGTACAGGTACTTGTGACTTGGGTCCATGCATTATCATGCTGAAACATGAGGGGATGGTGGTAGATGAATGGCACGACAATGGGCGTCAGGATCTCGTCACGGTATTTCTGTGCTATTGATAAAATGCTATTTTGTTGACCTCCACAAGTCTGGTTCATCCTTGGGAGCAATTTCCAAATGCCTGAAGGTACCACGTTTATCTGTACAAACAATATTCCACAAGTATAAATCAATCCCAGAACAACAGCAAATGACCTTGTGAAGATGCTGGAGGAAATGTCCTCTGGTCTGATGAAACAAAAATATAACGGTTTGGCCATAATGACCATCGTTATGTTTGGAGGACAAAGGGGGGTCTTGCAAGCCGAAGAACACCATACCAACCATGGTGCACTTCACAAAATAGATGGCATCATGAGGAAGGAAAATGATGTGGATGTATTGAAGCAACATCTCAAGACATCAGTCAGGAAGTTAAAGCTTGTTGGCAAATGGGTCTTCCAAATGGACAATGACCCCAAGCATACTTCCAAAGTTGTGGCAAAATGACTTAAGGACAACAAAGTCAAGGTATTGGAGTGGCCATCACAAAGCCCTGACCTCAATCCTATGAAAAATGTGTGGGCAGAACTGAAAAAGCGTGTGCGAGCAAGGAGGCCTACAAACCTGACTCAGTTACACCAGCTCTGTCAGGAGGAATGGGCCAAAATTCACCCAGCTTATTGTGGGAAGCTTGTGGAAGGCTACCCAAAACGTTTGACCCAAGTTAAACAATTTAAAGGCAATGTTACCAAATACTAATTGAGTGTATTTAAACTTCTGACCCACTGGGAATGTGATGAAAGAAATAAAAGCTGATATTATTAATTCTCTCTACTATTATTCTGACATTTCACATTCTGAAAATAAAGTGTTGATCCTAATTGACCTAAGACATGGAATTTTGACTAGGATTAAACATCAGGAATTGTGAAAAAATTTGTTTAAACGTATTTGGCAAGGTGGATGTAATCTTTCGACTTCAACTGTATATATATATATATATATATATATATATATATATATAGAGAGAGAGAGAGAGAGAGAGAGAGAGAGAGAGAGAGAGAGAGAGAGAGAGAGAGAGAGAGAGAGAGAGAGAGAGAGAGAGAGAGAGAGAGAGAGAGAGAGAGAGAGAGAGAGAGAGAGAGAGAGAGAAATTCTGAGAGCACAACAAGTAGCTATAGTGTTGCAATGTTTCTACAGAAAACTTTTGAGAAATAAAAAAATAAGAGTCACTTGTCTGAGTTACATAACATGTGCGACCCGATAAATCATTGTGAAATCACTGGGTCGGTTTTGTCTTTGTAAAACTCTTCAAAATCGGATAACGGATGACACTATCAAGGTTGAGCACAGAGAAGAGTAATCCATATACAACCAAAGGCTCTTATAATATAACCATGGCTCTGTCCTGTGTATCTGTGAAGCCGGACTGGGCCTGTGTTGTTTGGATAGCTCCTTGTGTGAGTGTGGCTTCTTGTTGAAATGGTCTACTTTGTAAAACAAATGTATGCCGTGAAAGATAGAGCATGATGAACGAGATCACGTTCTGAAATTGCTGAGCGATAAAATAATCTGACAGGCGGCCCCCCGATAAGAATGGATAGAATACAGAAGAGGAGAGGAAGCTCAAAGCCTTGGTAAACTTGAATGGAGTCTTGTACACAAAAATAAGCTGTATCTTAAAAGTCAAATTATATTTTATGTATCTGATCATTGCATTTGTGATAGCTAATGAGGTCAAATATATGCTAGAGCATGTGTTAAATCGTTAATCAAATTGCAAGAATGGCTTGAACTATCCATTTTTATATAAGCTGATTATATCGCAACATTTAAATAATGTGTGTATGTTGGATAGGAAATGGAACAGAGATGGCAGATATGACAACACTAAAGTAGACATGTTTCCTCTCTCTCTCTCTCTCTCTCTCTCTATCTCTCGCTCTTTCTCTCTCGCCTTCTCTTTCTCTCTCACACATACACACAAACACACACACACACTCCTTCACATATCACTCCAGCAGCACTACCACTATCTCTGTCCCTGGACTGGGTAAATCCCTTGGTGTAATCAGCTTCAGCTTGTCCATCAGCTGATAAAAAGGGACACTGAGTCTTACTCTCTTCTCCACTTCCCTGCCTCTCCTCTTCATTCTCTCCATCTATCTGAGACAACTGCTTTCACAGGTAGAGCTGTGTGCCGGAGTCCGCTTCCCTCTAGCTACCTGCCTCTCTGGGTTTTCTCTTGTTTAGAAGACCATGGCGCTCCATAGAACATCTACTAAAAGGGATAATTCACCCTTGAAACTTTATCAGATGTTTTCATACCATGGGAGTGTCCTGAAGTCGAGCTGTGTCCATGTCCCGCTGCATTCATTCCATTTATCCATTAAAACCTCTGCAGTCTTGATTCCCAGAAGAAATTGATTTTTTTTTAGCACCAACTAATTCTAGCACAATTGTCCTAATTGTCACAATTGCAAAAAACACTACTTTCAATTTGCAAAACATTGAGTTAGCAAATTATAGGTTGAAAGTTGAACTCTTAAACTAGTTGTACTTGTCTTGTTCTCCATCTTCAAATTAATTTCTACATTTTCTTTAATCAATTAGGCGTTAGTTACAGTTTGGAGCATTACATATTCAAATGTACTTCCTGTTTTTGGCCATATTACCGATCTGATGGTGCCAATTATCGCAAGACCAGAAATGTGCGGGAAGACAGTAGGTAGCAAATTGTCATCTAAAGGGGACCATCGCGGACTCCCAGAGGTTTGGTTGGTGAGTAAAACCTGCAAATTCAGATAAGCATAAAAGTGTGTTGAGTCCGCACTCCAAAAGATGTCGCATAAAGCTTACTTTCTTTTTCTTTAAAAAATATAATAATTTCACAGCATCAGGGATACCATACACAGACGTTTCGGCTTCACCAGTTTTTCTTAAAATTGCCGGCATGCCACATACGTCCACTTACAGTTGAAGTCGAAAGTTTACATACACCTTAGCCAAATACATTTAAACTCAGTTTTTCACAATTCCTTACATTTAATCCTAGTAAAAATTCCCTCTTAGGTCAGTTAGGATCACCACTTTATTTTAAGAATGTGAAATGTCAGAATAATAGTAGAGATAATTATTTATTTAAGCTTTTATTTCTTTCATCACATTCCCAGTTGGTCAGAAGTTTACATCCACTCAATTAGTATTTGGTAGCATTGTCTTTAAATTGTTTAACTTGGGTCAAACGTTTCGGGTAGCCTTCCACAATCTTCCCACAATAAGTTGGGTGAATTTTGGCCCATTCCTCCTGACAGAGCTGGTGTAACTGAGTCAGGTTTGTAGCCTTCCTTGCTCGCACACGCTTTTTCAGTTCTGCCCACAAATGTTCTATAGGATTAAGGTCAGGGCTTTGTTATGGCCACTCCAATACCTTGACTTTGTTGTCCTTAAGCCATTTTGCCACAACTTTGGAAGTATGCTTGGGGTCATTGTCCATTTGGAAGACCCATTTGCAACCAAGCTTTAACTTCCTGACTGATGTCTTGAGATGTTGCTTCAATACATCCACATAATTTTCCTTCCTCATGATGCCATCTGTTTTGTGAAGTGCACCAGTCCCTCCTGCAGAAAAGCACCCCCACAGCATGATGATGCCACCCCCGTGCTTCACGGTTGGGATGGTGTTCTTCGGCTTGCAAGCTACCCCCTTTTTCCACTAAACATAACGATGGTCATTATGGCCAAACAGTTCTATTTTTGTTTCATCAGACCAGAGGACATTTCTCCATAAAGTACTGCTCCGTACACACTACCCTCTGTAGCGCCTTGCAGTCGGATGCCAAGCAGTTGCCATACCATGCGGTGATGCAGCCAGTCAAGATACTCTCAATGGTGCAGCTGTAGAACTTTTGGGTGATCTGAGGGCCCATGACAAATCTTTTCAGCCTACTGAGGGAGAAGAGGCGTTGTTGTGCTTTCTTCACGACTGTGTTGGTTTGTGTGGACCATGATAGATCCTTAGTGATGTGGACACCGATAACAATGCTTAGCAGTTCTCGTTTCAACCTGTCATTGGCTAACAGATTTATTTTGCAAATTTGAAGTTGGTTTTGGGACAATTGTGCTACAATTAGATTGTGCTATTTTTGTCCATTCCATCTGGGAATCAAGACTGCAGAGGCGCTTATAGAATAAATGCAGTGGGACACAGCTGGACACAGATTGACTTTAGGACACTACCAAGGTGTGAAAACGTCTGATAAAGTTTGTTTCAAGGGTGAAATATTCCATTATTGCCAATGTGTTGTGTAGGCCAATGTGTTGCACAAATCAAAATAGGCCTATATGTTACTGATAAAGAGTACATTGGAGGTAGTTAATGTGATCAAGTGGCTAAGTTAGGGGTAGGGTTAGTAAAGGAAATAGAGGGATGAGAGGGAAAAGGAGGAGATGCTACGGAGGAGGTTGGGACATCAACTGTGCACCAGCATCCATCTTAGCTAATCAAGTAGGCCAAATTCACAGATTGTTAGCACCATCTGAAGCTGTGCATGAATGAGAATGCATGAATACTGCATTATATTATTAATCTATAATAAATGAACATATGCAACACTGAACCAAAATATAAACCCAACATGCAACAATTTCAATGATTTTACTGAGTTACAGTTCATATAAGGAAATCAGTCAATAGAAATAAATTCATGAGGCCCTAATCTACAGATTTCACATGACTGGGAATACAGATATGTAAAAAAAAGAAAGCCAGTCAGTATCTGGTGTGACCACCATTTGCCTCATGCAGCGTGACACATCTCCTTCGCATAGAGTTGATCAGGCTGTTGGTTGTGGCCTGTGGAATGTTGTCCCACTCCTCTTCAATGGCTGTGCGAGGTTGCTGGATATTGGCAGGAACTGGAACACACTGTCGTATTCGTCGATTCAGAGAATCCCAAACATGCTCAATGCTTATTGGAAGAACTGGGACATTTTCAGCTTCCAGGAATTGTGTACATTATCATGCTGAAACATGAGGTGATGGAGGCGGTTAAATGGCATGACAATGGGCCTCAGGATCTTGTCACAGTATCTCTGTGCATTCAAATTGCTATCAATAAAATGCAATTGTGTTCATTGTCCATAGCTTATACCTGCCCATACCATAACCCCACCGCCACCATGGGGCACTCTGTTCACAATGTTGATATCAGCAAACCGCTCGCCCACATGACCCGGTGTACACTGTCTGCCATCTGCCCAGTACAGTTGAAACCGGGATTAATCCGTGAAGAGCTCACTTCTCCAGCGTGCCAGTGGCCATCGAAGGTGAGCCTTTGCCCACTGAAGTCGGTTACGACGCCGAACTGCAGTAAGGTCAATACCCTGGTAAGGGCGACGAGCACGCAGATGAGCTTACCTGAGACAGTTTTTCGGTTGTGCAAACCCAGAGTTTCATCAGCTGTCCGGGTGGCTGGTCTCAGACGATCCAGCAGGTGAAGAAGCCAGATGTGGAGATCCTGGACTGGCGTGGTTACACGTGGTCTGCGGTTTATAAGGCCGGTTGGAAAAATTCTCTAAAACGACGTTGGAGGTGGCTTATGGTAGAGAAATTAACATTAAATTATCTGGCAACAGCTCTGGTGGACATTCCTGCAGTCAGCATACCAATTGCACGCTCCCTCAAAACATAAGACATCTGTGGCGTTGTGTTGTGTGACAAAACTGCACATTTTAGAGCTGGCCTTTTATTGTCCCCAGCACAAGGTGTACCTGTGTTATGATCATACTGTTTAATCAGCTTCTTGATATGCCACACCTGTCAGGTGGATGGATTATCTTGGCAAAGGAGAAATGCTCACTAAAAGGGATGTAAACAAATTTGTGCACAACCTTTGAGGTAAATAAGGTTTTTGTGCATATGGAAGATTTCTGGGATCTTTAATTTCAGCTCATGAAACATGGGACCAACACTTTACATGTTGTGTTTATATTTTTGTTCAGTGTACATAATCTTTCTATTCCACATCATAGCAATTTATAGTTTTGGAAAACAGATTCCCTCATGCTAGGCCAGTTATTCAGATGAAGAGTGATGACTGTAGTGTAGAGGAGGATCCTAAATGGCAGAGAGAAGAATGATGTATCCCTCAGCAGCAGCAGCCATTACTGTCACAGAGAGACTAACAGTCATGTGTGATCCTCATTGTAAGGGCTCACACAATAGATAAAGGTCAGATAGGATTTACAGTATTTGATCCCCTGCTGATTTTGTACGTTTGCCCACTGACAAAGACATTATAAGTCTATAATTTTAATAGTAGGTTTATTTGAACAGTGAGAGACAGAATAACAACAACAAAAATCCAGAAAAACGCATGTCAAAAATGTTATAAATTGATTTTAATGGGGGAAATAAGTATTTGACCCCTCTGCAAAACATGATTTAGTACTTGGTGGCAAAACCCTTGTTGGCAATCACAGAGGTCAGACGTTTCTTGTAGTTGGCCACCAGGTTTGCACACATCTCAGGAGGAATTTTTTTCCACTCCTTTTTGCAGATCTTCTCCAAGTCATTAAGGTTTCGAGGCTGACGTTTGGCAACTCGAACCTTCAGCTCCCTCCACAGATTTTCTATGGGATTAAGGTCTGGAGACTGGTTAGGCCACTCCAGGACCTTAATGTGCTTCTTCTTGAGCCACTCCTTTGTTGCCTTGGCCGTGTGTTTTGGGTCATTGTCATGCTGGAATACCCATCCACGACCCATTTTCAATGCCCTGGCTGAGGGAAGGATGTTCTCACCCAAGATTTGACGGTACATGGCCCCGTCCATCGTCCCTTTGATGCGGTGAAGTTGTCCTGTCCCCTTAGCAGAAAAACACCCCCAAAGCATAATGTTTCCACCTCCATGTTTGACGGTGGGGATGGTGTTCTTGGGGTCATAGGCAGCATTCCTCCTCCTCCAAACACGGTGAGTTGAGTTGATGCCAAAGAGCTCAATTTTGGTCTCATCTGACCACAACACTTTCACCCAGTTCTCCTCTGAATCATTCAGATGTTCATTGGCAAACTTCAGACGGCCCTGTATATGTGCTTTCTTGAGCAGGGGGACCTTGCGGGCGCTGCAAAATTTTAGTCCTTCACGGCGTAGTGTGTTGCCAATTGTTTTCTTGGTGACTATGGTCCCAGCTACCTTGAGATCATTGACAAGATCCTCCCGTGTAGTTCTGGGCTGATTCCTCACCGTTCTCATGATCATTGCAACTCCACGAGGTGAGATCTTGCATGGAGCCCCAGGCCGAGGGAGATTGACAGTTCTTTTGTGTTTCTTCCATTTGCGAATAATCGCACCAACTGTTGTCACCTTCTCACCAAGCTGTTTGGCGATGGTCTTGTAGCCCATTCCAGCCTTGTGTAGGTCTACAATCTTGTCCCTGACATCCTTGGAGAGCTCTTTGGTCTTGGCCATGGTGGAGAGTTTGGAATCTGATTGATTGATTGCTTCTGTGGACAGGTGTCTTTTATACAGGTAACAAGCTGAGATTAGGAGCACTCCCTTTAAGAGTGTGCTCCTAATCTCAGCTCGTTACCTGTATAAAAGACACCTGGGAGCCAGAAATCTTTCTGATTGAGAGGGGGTCAAATACTAAATTTCCCTCATTAAAATGAAAATCAATTTATAACATTTTTGACATGCGTTTTTTTGGATTTTTTTGTTGTTATTCTGTCTCTCACTGTTCAAATAAACCTACCATTAAAATTATAGACTGATCATTTCTTTGTCAGTGGGCAAACGTACAAAATCAGCAGGGGATCAAATACTTTTTTCCCTCACTGTACATGGCTATAGGCTACATCTGACCGTCCCTCACCCTGGGGCTGGTTTTGGCCTAAATGTGTAGCCTGTTCAGGAACAAATGTGTAGCCTGTTCTACAAAAATTCCAAATCAATTTTAAAAAGCGTTACTGTCCATCTAATTTACATGAGACAGAATTTTTTTGTTGATATACAAAATGTCATGAAGTATGCAGTTATATGCAACACACATGCACACTTACTAAAAGCACTCACATACAGTACATGCAAACTCTCTCTCCCTCTCTTTCTCACCAAACACCCACAGACTCAGGCATTTCCAACCCTTTCCAATCTTGTACATTCACACTCTGCAATAAAAGGCTACATTAAAATCCCTCTCCTAACATTAAATCCATGAACGTATGGTCCTGCATCATGTATCCCCTTCTCATTAGGAAGTAACCTTAAAATGCTGTCACTACTGACCTTTCACTGAGCTGCATCTTCATCCTCCACGTCCACAGCAAAAGGGTTTCACAGAGTTATCACTTAGCATTAGTCACCTCAAACGCTCCAACTCCAACTAATTAGTGTCTAAATATTTAAGCTT
This sequence comes from Coregonus lavaretus, assembly GCF_964263955.1. Classification (NCBI taxonomy): domain Eukaryota; kingdom Metazoa; phylum Chordata; class Actinopteri; order Salmoniformes; family Salmonidae; genus Coregonus; species Coregonus lavaretus. The sequence continues at coordinate 15,763,078 of NC_140019.1, forward strand.
TTTATTGAAAATTCTGTCTTTTCTTTTTTTTCTCAGGTTTTATATATCCTTGGTAACTGAAAATGGCAACTCCTGTGGAATGTCTTCAATGGCATGTGGTCAGTGGTGACTTACAACCCAAACTAATTCAACTGATACCTTTACTGGGGTTTAAGAACTAGGCCTATTTACCAATAGAACAGCTGAACACCTTCTTCGTCCGATTTGAGAAAAATAACACTGAGCCGCCGATGCGGGGCACCGCTGCTCATGAGGACTGTGATCTCTCGATCTCCGTGGTCGACGTGAACAAGACTTTCTAGCGTGTTAACTCCCGCAATGCTGCCGGCCCGGACGGCATCCCAAGCGGTGACATCAGAGCATGCGCAGACCAGCTTGCTGGAGTGTTTACGGACATATTCAACTCTCTATATACCAGCCTGTCGTCCCCACTTGCTTCAAGATAACCACCATTGTTCCGGTACCCAAGCAAGCAAAGGTAACTGAACTAAATGACTATTGCCCCTTTGCCCCTTTGCCCCTTTGCCCCTTTGTCCCTTTCAGAGGCTAATCAAGGACCACATCACATCCACCTTACCCGACACCCTCGACTCAATTTGCATAACGCACCAACAGATCCACGGATGATGGAATAGCCACTGCACTGCACACCTCCCTATCCCACCTGGCCAAGAGGAATACCTATGTGAGAATGCTGTTCATTGACTACAGCTCAGCTTTCAACACCATAGTGCCCCCCAAGCTCATCACTAAACTCCAGGTCCTGTGCAACTGGGTCCTAGACTTCCTGATGGGTCGCCCCCAGGTGGTGAGGGTAGGCAACAACACCTCCGCCTCACTGATCCTCAACACGGGGGCCCCACAGGGATGTGTGCTCAGCCCCTCCTTGACTCCCTGTTCACCCATGACTGCATGGCTGTGCACAACTCCAACTCTATGAATAAGTTTGCTGATGACACAACAGTGGTAGGCCTGATCACCAACAATGACGAGACAGCCTACAGGGAGGAGGTTAGTGCCCTGGCAGAGTGGTGCTGGGGAAATAACCTCTCCCTCAACGTCAACAAAACAAAGGAGCTGATTGTAGACTACAGGAGACAGCAGAGAGAGAGCACAACCCCATCCACATCGACGGGGCCGCAGTGGAGAGGGTCAAAAGCTTCAAGTACCATGGTGTGCACATCATATAGGACCTGAAATGGTACCTGGACACAGACAATGTGGTGAAGAAAGTGCAACAGCGCCTCTTCAACCTCAGGAGGCTGAAGAAATTCTCCATGGCCCCTAAGACCCTCACAAACCTACAGATGCACCATCAAAAGCAGTATGTCTGGCTGCATCACCGCCTGGTACGGCAACTGCGCCGCCCGCAACCGCATGGCTCTCCAGAGGGTGGTGCGATCAGCCCAACGCAAAACCGGGGGCACAGTGCCTGCCCTCCAGGACATCTACAGCACCCGGTGACATAGGAAGGCAAAGAAGATCATCAAGGACCTCAGCCACCCGAGCCACAGCCTGTTCACCCTGCTACCATCTAGAAGGCGGAGACAGTACAGGTGTATCAAAGCCAGCACTGAGAGACTGAAGTGCTTCTATCTCTAGGCCATCAGACTGTCCAACAGCCATCACTAGCCATTCACCACCCAGTACACTGCCTGGCACCTTAGACATGATCACTAGCCGGCTCCCGCCCGGAACTCTGCCCTGCACCTTAGAGACTGCTGACACATGTATATAGAGACATTGAAAATTGGTCACTTTAACAATGCTTAAATACTGTTTTACCCACTTTATATGTATATACTGTATTCTAGTCATGGCCCATCCCATATAACTACTGCTCTACACACCTTTTCTATTGATATACTGTCCATACTGTCTGTACACACCATTTATATATATACTGTATAAATCGAGACTCTGACATTGATCGTTCTGATTTTTCTAATATTTTTTTACTTCTTGGATTATGTGTGTATTGTTATTGTGTTGCTAGATATTACTGCTCTGTTGGAGCTAGAAACACAAGAATTTTGCTGCACATGCGATTACATCTGCAAATCTGTGTACGTGACCAATCATCTTTGATTTGATTTGAACAAATTGTATATTGTATTTTATTACTAATAGCTGTGCTCTATTAGGTTGTATCATGTATCAGTTAGTTATATTGCACTGTATTTAGTTGGTGTGCTCTGGTCGTGTATTGCACCCTACTCTGGCCTCTGTAATGTGCAGCATTTAGCCAGGTCCCTGTTTGTCTACAGGTGAGCCTGCAGTGAGAGAGGTCATGACTCCCAGCCCTCTGCTGCTGATAGTAGAGCTATAGAAACCTCAGTACACACTTATGGTGTTAGCATAGCTGCTCTCGCAGGTTTGGCCTATAGTTGTGTGTTTGAGTTGTGTGTGTGTGTGTGCGTGTGCATGCTCAGTGGCGTGTGTGTGTATGTGTATTGCTAGTGTGTATGCCTATGTGCGGTGTGTGTGAATGCGTCTGTCTGTACATGCATCAATCGAAGACTAATCAAATAGTGTTCCTGAGCTAATGAGCTAATAATTCTCAGTTGGAGATGATACCAGCATAAGGCAAAGCACAAAGGAGATGGTGCAGAGTAATATAAATATAAAATATTAAATATTTGATAAGATATTCATTTGCAAATGAATAGTTAGGTTGGTAATGCTTGAGAGAGCACTTGTTTCAAGGTTTTTATTGATACATTGGGAGGAAGAGCTATTATTTGTATAATGGCTGAGCGTGCACTGGAATGAATTCATCATACAAGTTAGAATGAAATGTAATAGAAAGACAAGAACTAAGACTCTGGGGAATATGGCTGCTGTAACTTACAGTAAAGTATGCATTGTGTTGTAGCGGCCTTCACAAATCTTTTCACATACAGTAAGATGTCATATGAAATCTCAGCAAAAATAACATAGTATTGACATGTACGTGAGTATATTAAGACAATGTGTAATATCTTAAAACCTATACAACAGCCACAAATAATGCATCTCAATTCCAATTTTGAAGTATCTATTGCCAAGTGCTCCACTTTTCTTGGAAAGCGTACATCACCAAATTATATTAAAGCATGGTGAGGGGGAGAAGTTATTGGAAAAACTCAATTGTGAAAAATGTTGGCGTGGGTTTTGTGAGATCAGCTGCAGAATGCAGAAGAGTCAGAGTGTGGGTCCCAAATGGCATCATATTACCAAGTAGTGCATTTACATTTACATTTTAGTAGACGCTCTTATCCAGAGCGACTTACAGTTAGTGAATACATATATATATTTTTTTTTATACTGGCCCCCCGTGGGAATCGAACCCACAACCCTGGCGTTGCAAACGCCATGCTCTATCAACTGAGCTACATCCCTGCCGGCCATTCCCTCCCCTACCCTGGACGACGCTGGGCCAATTGTGCGCCGCCCATGAGTCTCCCGGTCGCGGCCGGCTGCGACAGAGCCTGGATTCGAACCAGGATCTCTAGTGGCACAGTCAGCACTGCGATGCAGTGCCTTAGACCACTGCGCCACTCAGGAGACCAAGTGCACTAGTGACCAGAGCCCAAGGGTTCCATATGGGTGCCATTTGGGACTATTGATTGCCCTAGCCTTTAGGATTAAGGTGAAGGGCTACATAAAACACCTGTGTGTTACAATATAGTTCATGCCAGTTGTTGGTCCTACAGTATGGTCTGGGTCTGAATAGAGGGCGTGATAGCACTCCTCATTCATGTCCACTCAGCAGCTTTTCTCCAGACGAGTAACTCTGTCTCACTTTGTCCCTCTACCCCTTTTAACCAATGAGGAACACACACACACACCGCCGCCACCCCACCGGCCACTCTCTTTCCAGCCCACTCCTGTGTAAACATATGGCACATCCAATCAGGTAAACCCCTCTCTTCCTCCCCCTGTCCACCCCTCTCCCCTGGCTTCTCACTCCTGTGACAGCTTGGTATTGGCACATGAGAAGCGGTGTGTGTAATGAAAGCAGTCCAGGCTGAGCCCAGGGACTGAGAATTAGTGTCTGCCAAACCCCCAGGTCCTGATGGCAAATCCTCTCACTGCAGGGACACTCCACACAGCTCAGAGCTCAGCTGTCTCTCTGACGCTCCGACTACTTCTCCTTATACCTTTTACACCCCAGAGGAGCAATACGGAGACATCCCTCATCCTTTCCCTTCTCTATTTTCTCTCCCTCTTTGCCTTTCTCTCTCCGTCCCTACCTACTCTCTCTCTCTCCCCCTCCCCCTACATCCCCTCTCTCTGTGTTTACCTCCCGCAGGTCTTCTCTGGGAGGGAAGGAGGGAGGGGAGAGGGAACGGTGGAGAAGAGGAGAGTCCATCTTCCTCAGGGAGGGACAGCTTCAGTGACGTCCATCACCCTCCTAATGGTGATAAATGCTCCAACATTAGCATGGCCCTCACGTCTCCCCCGTCTCACCCTAGCCCTCCCCCGTCTCCCCCCCAGCGCATGGATTTTTCCACTCCTTCTCTGTTTTAGTTATTTTGTCGGGTAATGCAGCAATCTTGGTTTTCTCCACCCAGACTTCCAGGTGCGAGGGAATTAGACGCGTCAATAAAAAAGAGAAAAAAAGAAAGAAAGAAACCTCTTGTCTTACCTCCTGCTGAGCGTGCAAGTCTTTCCACTCAACAGCCTCATTCAACTAATCATCATTTTTCCATGATTGATTAACTACCGTCATTCAGCGTCTTCTGCTGCTATGTTAATGTATTCAGTGCAGCATCCCCCACTAACTGTGTCTCAGATCGCCTCTCTCCAGGAAGCAGTATAGAAGATTTACAATGAACCAAGATAAACATTTGTCTAGGCTAGTATTCTTCTAAGTTCATTCACAAGTGAAGACTTTGTTCTTAGTGCCACTCATAGAAAGATAGTGTTCTAGTCTCTATGGCTGCCTCTGTCTCAGTCCCTGGCTTCCTGGTTGTGAGTCTGCACAGTGCCTTCCTGCTCTTGGCACTGTCTTTGATGAGTGATATTCAGTTCAGGCCAGTGACCCGGGAGGTTTGTTAATCACAATGAGACACTAGGCAGGATGGATACCCTCTACCATGCTCTCTCTCCCCCTAGCCTCCATCCTTTCCTCCACCAAGCTTTCACAGGTAGTCCCAACCTCCCTCCCATCTCTCTCTCTCTCTCTCTCCCCCAGCTCCCTACCCAAAATGAAGACAGGCCGTTATCATCCCGACTCAGTCCTCCTGAAGCCCACCCAGAACTCCCAGACGGCCAACAGCTCTACTCTGCTCTGCCCCCACCCATACAGCAGTCTCCTGATGCATGGCTCAGGATCCATCCAAGCTCTCCATTCCACAACTCTGTTTTGTCAGATGCCTGGAAGCACCTGTTAATTACAAAGACACAGGCCTCTGAAGGAGGATGGTGGAAGAGATGAGAAGTGGTTATGAATAGAAAGGGGTATCTGTCTCAGTGGTGTGGGTTGGATCTGAACTGGAAACCCTCCAGGCTAACAGTTAAATAGACAGTGGACTCTTATTGTTGGGATCAGTCTAAATGACCTACATTAGTGTTGTTAGATCTACACAACCATGACCCCTAACCTTAGCACTAACCCATAACCCCTACCCCTAGTACTAAGCCCTAACCCTAGTCCTAACCCCTACATCCTACCCCTAAGCCCTAACCCTAGTCCTAACCCCTACATCCTACCCCTAGTACTAACTCCTAACCCTAGTCCTAACCCCTACATCCTACCCCTAGTACTAAGACCTAACCCTAGTCCTAACCCCTAGTACTAACCCCTAACTCCTACCCCTAGTTCTAACCCCTAGTCTTAACCCCTAACTCCTACCTCTAGTCCTAACCCGTAACTCCTACCCCTAGTACTCAGCCCTAACCCTAATCCTTTTACATTTACATTTTAGTCATTTAGCAGACGCTCTTATCCAGAGCGATTTACAGGAGCAATTAGGGTTAAGTGCCTTGCTTAAGGGCACATCGACAGATTTTTCACCTAGTCGGCTCGGAGATTAGAACCAGCGACCTTTCGGTTACTGGCACAACGCTCTTACCCACTAAGCTACCTGCCACCCTTAACCCCTACCTACTAAACCTTAACCCCTATCGCTAGTCCTAATCCCTAACAGTAGTCCTAACCTCTAATCCTAGCAATACAATACTTTTACGTTTACTAATGTGACTACAAAGCGTTCTATTATACGCATCTTTTGAACACCATTGCATACATCTCAGAGTCAATTTTAGCACACATTAGGTAGCTAGCTAAGTGTTTGAGGTGTGAATTTGTTTCCAATTAACATTTATCAAGCTGCATATAGTACAAGTACCAACTTGTTGAAATGCTACCGCCGTTTGCACGATGTCACTGCAGGGATCTAGAGGGTTACATATGGCATTTAGACACATTCAGGTAAGATACTGTTTTTAATGTCTCAGCAGTTGGTGAGTATAGTTTTTCTCACTATACAATTATTTTCTTGGTCTTGTATACGCTTCTTCCTACAGATGTAGGATCTTAATTTGAGCCAGTTTGCTACATCAAGAAAATAATCCAGCAGCAACAGGAAATGTGAATTATTATGTGGATGATAATTAGTTGAACATGTTTTGTAGGGGTTGATACATTTCACGTTAGGGCAAGTCAAGTCAAACATTTTAAAGTGGAAAAAACAAACTTTAGAAGCCTTTTTAAACCTTGAATACACTACAAGTTTGCATTTCCTACTGTGCAACAAAATTCCCATCAACAAAAGAGTGATCAACTTAAGATCCTACATCAATATGTTGAATACTGTGCTGTGCTCTTCTTGGTTAAACGGTGGGTAAGCTATTAAAAGATAAATATTGACACCCTTAATGAAGAAAGCAATTTACACTGAATATTATAAGCCTTGCTAAATATCACACCACTAGAGACAAACAGGAATCAAAAACCACAATAGATTGCAATAAATTCCGAGGTGAGATCTTGGGAACGGGACCAGAATCTGGCTCCGTCCTCCACTGTATCAAAATCTGTCAGAGAGCAGAAATCTTAAAAGGAATAAAATATTTGTATCTGCTGTAAAATGTCCAGATCAGCAGTAGAACTCCTCTCTCGCGTCACCAGGGTCAGAGCACGTGCTGCTGACACAGCACTCCAGTCCATGAGACGTGTGTGTGCGTGCATGTGTCTACAATTTGTGTGTGTGTGTGTGAATGTTTACCAGACAGACTCCCACAAATGCAGCACAGCCCTGAGGACACTGCATTGAGAAGACCTACAGGGCATTCGGAAAGTATTCAGACCCCTTCACTTTTTTCACATTTTGTTACGTTGCAGCCTTATTCTAAAATGGGTTAAATATATATTTTTTCCTCATCAATCTACACACAATACCCCATAATGACAAAGCAAAAACAGGTTTTTAGAAATGTTTGCACATTTATTAAAAATAAAGAACTGAAATATATGACTTAAACAGTCATATCGCATTGCCTCATTAACCTATAGTAAACATATATCACTGACTTCCATGTGCACAAACATACATAGCCTTGTCCAACCAACATTTTTCTACATAACATCATATTCTCTTCCCAACAGCAGAGATATGAAAAACATACAGTATACTGTATGTAAGAATATTTAACTATTATCTGGTCATGTAAATTCAGCCTACATAGATATTACACATTACACACAGAACAAACAGACACACGCAAGCAGAGAGAGAGAGAGAGAGAGAGAGAGAGAGCGAGAGCGAGAGAGAGAGAGAGAGAGAGAGAGAGAGAGAGAGAGAGAGAGAGAGAGAGAGAGAGAGAGAGAGAGAGAGAGAGAGAGAGAGAGAGAGAGAGAGACGGAGAGGGTGAGAGAGAGAGAGAGAGAGAGAGAGAGAAAGAGAGAGAGAGAGAGAGAGAGAGAGAGAGAGAGAGAGAGAGAGAGAGAGAGAGAGAGACGGAGAGGGAGAGGGACAGAGAAAGGGAGCACAATCACCAGATGGTGCGGCAAAGTATTAGCAAAGTAGTATGGGTTGCACCTCCATCACTCGGTCGCGTCATTGCCATTGTTATTAACGTTCCTCAGATGCCGCAGCCAAATTGATGTCCAAAAGTAGAACGGGGCCTAATGACTTTCAACGGGAGCTAATGACTGTTTCGCCCAGTGATGTAGTAGTGTCACTAAACCTTGAGTCCAAGTTCGAGTCACCAATGGTCAAGTCCCCGAGCACGAATCCTGGTCCAAGTGCTCAAGACTGAGTCAATGAGTCCATATTAACTCAAAATAAAGTTATTTACCCAGTCAGATAGTGTAGTGGCAAGAGGAATTTAGTCAAGGAATTGTTTGCTATCCCTTTTCCTTTCTTTCTGTGACACCAACTGTTTGCATATAGGCTACTGGTAATGTTACCAGGGCCACATTCAGTTGTAAAACATTCTCGAACGTTGCAGATAGAAAGTCCATGAATAAAGCCGACATTATTCCTTATTCAACATGTCAGAGAGGCATGTTTGTTCTACATAGCATATTTCTATCTGAACGTTCCAAAACATTGCATCCTGCTGAACACGCCCCAGGTTGTTAGCTATAGCTAGCTAATGAGGTAACATTACTGAACAAGGTGTAGCCTAAACAAATGGTTAACGGTCCGGTCCGCAAGTAGCCTTTTAGAACGGCCTGCGATATGCTTTATGAATGTAAAATGCAGTCCGCCAATGCACATGAGAAAGATAAAACCTAGCGTTGGTATTAGGGGATATATCTTTTGAACAGTAAAGGCTAGAATCAAGCCGTTTTCTCTGAAGAAGACAGGGAGACTTGGCTAGTACATTAGCAAAATGACCTGGCTATGAAATGCAGTGGGGAAAGTGCGAGGGTTGAGAGAGACTACAAATAAAACAACTTTTCTATACTCAAGAATAATAAAAACATTGCTAGACAGTTGTTTTATTATTAAACTCAATGCTGCTATTGTTTTTAATTTCGTAAAGCAGCTTGTGTTTCTTAACCAGGCAAAGGGTAGCTAACTAGAAGGCTGGTGGTGACTGGTTAGCTACGGGAGAGTGGCCTGCATGATGTGCATAATCGGAGGAAGAGCCTGTCTGTCTGCCTGTCCCCACACTCATCGCTTGCTCCCCGGCAGCTCATCAGATGATGCAGGCTAGGCTGTGTATGCCGGGTGAGGAGTGTCCTTTCAACTGCTGAACAGATCTGCGCAGCACATACTACTAATATTAAATGTGCTATCACTGAAAAGCTCTCAATCTATCCAAAAACTCTTGTCCAGTCCACTTACTAGTCAGGTTTTAGTCACAGAGATAATTTTGTCTCGTCTCGTTTTAGTCAATTAAAATCTCTCTCTCTCTCTCTCTCTCTCTCTCTGTCTGTCTCCTGACCCCCTCTCTCTCTTTTCCACCCTCTCTCTGTCTCATTCTACCATCTCTCTCTCTCTCTCTCTCTCTCTCTCTCTCTCTCTCTCTCTCTCTCTCTCTCTCTCTCTCTCTCTCTCTCTCTCTCTCTCTCTCTCTCTCTCTCTCTCTCTCTCTCTCTCTCTCTCTCTCGCTCTCTCTCTGAGTATTTATAATGAGCTGATGAGTCTTTTTCAAGTCCCAGATCTCAGAACTTTTTGTGATGTATTCCTCTTTCATGAGTATATCACATACAATTATTTTTGATTGACAACCCAACATTGTGTGATTGGATTACAGATAGAACCTTATAGCACCAAGTTAAAAGGTGGTTGCACACATATAACATTGTTTTATCGTAAATTGATTTTTTTCACATATCTCACATGTAAAGGACCACCTAACCAACATGTCAGACAGAACTTTATAATCCCAAGGTCTCTCTCTCTCTCTCTCTTTCTCTCTC
>NC_140019.1:15777939-15882939 GCF_964263955.1 Coregonus lavaretus
AAAAGGCACATGACAGCCCGCTTGGTGTTTGCCAAAAGGCACCTAAAGGACTCTCAGACCATGAGAAACAAGATTCTCTGGTCTGATGAAACCAAGTTTGAACTCTTTGGCTTGAATGCCAAGCGTCATGTCTGGAGGAAACCTGGCACCGCTCATCACCTGGCCAATACCATCCCTACTGTGAAGCATGGTGGTGGCAGCATCAAGCTGTGGGGATGTTTTTCCGTGGCAGGGACTGGGAGACTAGTCAGGATCGAGGGAAAGATGAACGGAGCAAAGTACAGAGAGATCCTTGATGAAAACCTGCTCCGGAGCGCTCAGGACATCAGACTGGGGCGAAGGTTCACCTTCCAACAGGACAACGACCCTAGGCACACAGCCAAGACAATGCAGGAGTGGCTTCGGGACAAGTCTATCAATGTCCCTGAGTGGCCCAGCCAGAGCCCGGATTTGAGTGGCCCAGCCAAAGCCCGGATTTGAACTTGATTATGGGGTATAGTGTGTCGATTTCCAAATGCACTGTAACTGTCTTTTTTTGGCTTCAAGCCAACCACAAGCATGTACTATTCTAAGAAAGCAAAACACCCGTCAAACAAAACAACATCAGAGTTGAAGCTACGAGTCATTTGTATATTTTTGTTTCGTTATATTTCAGTCAAAGGAAACCTGGCGAGGAACCTTGGAGAAGGAGATTATGGACTGTGGCCTGTCTTGGAAAGCCATCCCCAAAAAGGCAGAAGATTGGCAACTGTGGCCTTCTCTCAAGGAAGCCTTATATTCCACATAGGAATGAAGAGGATTAAGTAAGTTACAGTATATTCCAGTCAAATGACCAGTGTTTACATTGTATGTCATTAACATGGTAACAGTCATGACTAGCTGTGGTTTCCATGGTCATCGTGGTCATCCTTCTCTTCCAGTAAAGTTAGCCTTTATGGCACCATCAACTGCCCTCTCACTTAAGAAAATCAATCCAAAAACTTTGGAATTAATTGAGCAAGGAAAGAGCCTATCAGAATCTGTCAGAGATAACTGGATAAAAAGTAGTCAGTTGACAGTCCACATAACCAAGCAATGCAACAATTATGTTTATTCAATTCTTAAATTAGTACTTGAAAATGTTATCACTCTATAATGATGTATGTTTTGAAGTAGTTCAGATTATACGGTTGATTTTGTGTCGGACCGTACCCCCTGCCCCTCTTCCTACTCGGTGTGTCTGATTCCCCACTTGTCTCTGTGAGGCATGTGGGATAGAAGTCTTTAGATCCCCATGCTCACTGGTTCTCATGCTTTTAAATCAGTGGAGAGAATTCCCTGGTCAGAATTCATTTATAAAGGAAATGTATGCACAATGCTGTAAAATGCAAAATCAATGTGTTTTCTCTCACCTGGGCTGAGAAGAAGTGAAGAGTACATTCTCTCTCTCTCTCTCTCTCTCTCTCTCTGTCTCTCTCTCTGTCTCTCTCTCTGTCTCTCTCTTTCCACTCTCTCTCTCTCCTCTCTCACTCTCCTCTCTCTCTCCCTCTCTCTCTCTCTTCTCTCTCTCTTTTCTACTGCTGTATGTGTAAAATTATTTAAGGCATTTTCTAAACTACAGTAGATTGAGGGAAGAGTATATCAGCTACCATGGTGATTCTAGTTGATCCCCCTGTGTGTGTGTGCCTGTGTGTGTGTGTCTGTGTGCATCCATGCGTGCATGCGTTTGAGAGTGCGTGTGCATGCATGCGCAAAGATGGTCCACAAATACTCAATGCCTGGTATAACTATGTAAAAACTGGAAAGTTGGCTACTGTGTTTTTTCCCCGTGAACAACATGAGGTAAACAAACAGCTAAATAGTGTATTCCAATCAAGGTTCTCAAGAACGTATGGTTGAGGAGAAATTGATGGGTGGCAGTCTGGGTTAGAAAGAGTGAGGATATAGTACTGGGAAAGTGAGCCCTATTATCAGATATCCCCAGGGCAGAAATATCTACTAATAAACATGCATCCTATTGGTGGAGCTATCTAACAGCATTCAAATGAAGCCAATTAGTGCTCAAGATACTGAATCACAGAACTGCAGAGAGAGAGAGAAACAAATGACAGTGGCCTCTACGTGACTCCTGGCTGAAACAAAGGAGAGAAAGTCAGCAGCTCTCCTCTCTTATCTCTAAGAGCTCTGTGATGGAAAGGTTTGAGAGCAGAGCGGCTGAATGCAGACTGCCTCTCTGTGATTGGGCTATTATAATGGCAGAGTGGAGCTCAGTTTTGAAACAGACAGGATTGGGGGGTGGGGGTATCAGGATGCAGGGTGAGGCGGAGGTTTGGTGTGTGTTGGATGTGGGTGGGGGGTGGAGGGGGCTAGTGGAGAGACCAAATCTGGGCCTGAGGCCTTGGGCTATTGATCTACCTCCAGAAGCCCATCACTCACTCCCAGAACCCTGTGACGGCATCATACAGAGGAAGCCTAGAGAGGATATGAGAGGAGGCAGGCCTGGAGAGGAGGGAGGGAGGGAGGGAGGATAGAGTTGGAGCCAAAGCCAGAATTCTTGCTGATCAGAATGTGTGATTGCCTTATTGCTTTACCATCCCGGCCTTTTAAAAGTCAACTGGGAAAGGGGGATACCTAGTCAGTTGTACAACTGAATGCATTCAACTGAAATGTGTCTTCCGCATTTAACCCAACCCCTCTGAATCAGAGAGGTGCGGGGGGCTGCATTAATCGACATCCACGTTATTGGCAAACAATGGGTTAACTGCCTTGCACAGAACAACAGATTTTTTCCTTGTCAGCTCAGGGATTCAATCCAGCAACCTTTCGGTTACTGGCCCCACGCTCCTACCTGCCAGGCTACCTGCCGCTACCCGCCAGGCTACCTGCCGCTTCCCGCCAGGCTACCTGCCGCTACCCGCCAGGCTACCTGCCGCTATGCTACCTGCCTCTACCCGCCAGGCTACATGCCACTACCCGCTAGGCTACCTGCCTCTACCCGCCAGGCTACCTGTCACTACCCGCCAGGCTACGTGCCTCTACCCGCCAAGTTACCTGCCTCTACCTACCAGGCTACCTGTCACTATCCGTCAGGCTACGTGCGTCTACCCGCCAGGCTACCTGTCACTACCCGCCAGGCTACATGCCTCTACCCGCCAGGCTACCTGTCACTACCCGCCAGGCTACGTGCCTCTACCCGCCAGGCTACCTGCCTCTACCCGCCAGGCTACCTGCCGCTACCTGCCAGGCTACCTGCCTCTACCCGCCAGGCTACCTGTCACTACCCGCCAGGCTACATGCCTCTACCCGCCAGGCTACCTGTCACTACCCGCCAGGCTACGTGCCACTACCCGCCAGGCTACCTGCCGCTAGGGGGGGTCTCTGAGTACTGTTTGTTACCCAGAATGCAATTCGTCATAACTGTATTCAGTGTAGGTACGCTTGACACCGCTTCACTGCTAAAAGTAATGTCATGCTTGGATTCTCTAATCTCAACGTCAACCAGAGCTAGAGTTTGGCAGAAGTTTCACACTACTCTGTTGTTGGAGAGGAGGGCCTATGGAGGTGACTGATCAGAAGGAGAGAACAGGTAATAAGTACTATAATCACACTCCTGCCTTCCTAAGTCCATCTCCTCTGTATTCCATATGGATATGATGCATGTGTGATTAGTCTAGCCTGTAGTTTCAGTAAGGACAACCCCCGGTCCAATCACCAGACCAGATTAAAGCCTATCAAAGGCCCTGGCCCCACAAATGAATCCCAGGCCGGCCCATAATTCTTCTCCTTCAGACTGCTTATTGGGTGTCTGATTGGGTGTGCTCTGAGCGAAGCGTTTTAAACGGGCCGGTTTAGGGCTGTGTGTGAGTACCCCTGTGAGTCTGACCATATGGGGAAGCTGATCAAGCTCCAGAGGGCGAAGCGGCTATGCCAGGCCGGTGCGACTGACTCCTACCACACAGCAGGACCCCTATTAGAGAACCACAAAGCTCCCTTTTATATTTGAGACTTTTCTTTAAAGGGGGAACTCGTTTTAATTGGCGGAATTAAAAAGAAAGGGGATGTGTTACAGTGCATCAAAGGGCTGCAGGAATCATTTGCATTATAAAGTTGAGAGAAAGCCTTCTCTCTCTCTCTTTACTTCATCTCTCCCTCTCTCTCTCTATCTGACTCACTCTTTCCCTCTCTCTTTACTTTACACTCTCTCTCCCCTATCTCTCTCCCCTCTCTCTCTCCCCTCTCTCTCTTTTGCATTATAAAGTTGAGAGAAAGCCTTCTCTCTCTCTCTTTACTTCATCTCTCCCTCTCTCTCTCTATCTGACTCACTCTTTCCCTCTCTCTTTACTTTATACTCTCTCTCCCCTATCTCTCTCCCCTCTCTCTCTCCTCTCTCTCCCCTCTCCATCCCCCTCTCTCGCTTCATCTCTCTCCCCTCTCTCTATCCCCCTCTCTCTCCACTTGCTCTAACCCACCTCTCTCTTCCTCTCTCTCCCATCTCTCTCCCCTCTCCATCCCCCTCTCTCTCCCATCTCTATCTCCACTCGCTCTATCCCCCTCTCTCTTCCTCTCTCTCCCCTCTCTCTCTCCCCTCTCTCTATCCCCCTCTCTCTCTCCCCTCTCTCTATCCCCCTCTCTCTCCACCTCTCTCTCTCTGCCCTCTCTCTATCCCCTCTCTCTCTTCCTCTCTCTCTCTCCCCTCACTCTCACCTCTCTCTATCCCCCTATCTCTCTTCCTCTCTCTCCCCTCTCTCTACCCCCTCTCTATCCCCTCTCTCTCTTCCTCTCTCTCCCCTCTCTCTTTCTCCCCTTTCTCCTACTCTCTCTCCCCTCTCTCTACCTTCTCTCTCTCCCCTCTCCATCCCCCTCTCTCTCTTCCTCTCTCTCCCCTCTCTCTCCACTCTCTCTATCCCCCTCTCTCTTCCTCTCTCTCCCCTCTCTCTCCCCTCTCTCTATCCCCCTCTCTCTCACCTCTCTCTATCCCCCTCTCTCTCTCTCCCCTCTCTCTATCCCCCTCTCTCTTCCTCTCTCTCCCCTCTCTCTTTCTCCCCTTTCTCCTCCTCTCTCTCTCTCTCCCTTCTCTCTCTCCCCTCTCCATCCCCCTCTCTCTCTTCCTCTCTCTCCCCTCTCTCCACTCTCTCTATCCCCCTCTCACTTCCTCTCTCTCCCCTCTCTCCCCTCTCTCTATCCCCCATCTCTCTCACCTCTCTCTCTCCCCACTCTCTCACCTCTCTCTCTCTCCCCTCTCTCTATCCCACTCTCTCTCTTCCTCTTTCTCCCCTCTCTCTCCCCTCTCTCTATCCCCTCTCTCCCTTCCTCTCTCTTTCTGTCTCGCCATCTTCTTTTTAGTTTGTTTTATTTCTTTAATCGTAATTATTCCGTTGAGATGAAAACGGTGTCCCGCTGCACTAACGTGGTCCAGCAGAGAGACATTTCAGAGTGGGGCTATTACAACACCACAAATTAATTACGCTAGATGCCTGTGTCGATTAGAGTCACGCAGAATTGCTGTCTAAACACTTAGGCAGCATTGGAAATAGCACCCTATTCCGTATTACACAGTGTACCACTTTTGACCAATGCCCTACTCTGATTTGAGGAGACTTTACGATCATTTCGCTGTTGAGATAAAGGACACCAGAAAGGAAATCTTACACTGTTTTAAATGAGCTGTGAGAAATGTTATTGATGTGATCAGTAAGAGCCCGTAGCTGAAGAACATGCACTCAGCTTGACCTGGCATTATAAATATGCTATTAGAAAAGCAACCTAAAGCATAACAAACTGCACTGGGTAACATTTTATTTGGATAGTCCAACCCTAACCTTAGACCTAACCTTTTTCCTAACTCTAAACTTAACCCTTACCCTAACTCTTATTCTAAACCTAAACCAAACACTAACCGTAACCTTAGCAACCAGTTGCTTATCACAGATGAGCATCTACAGATGGAAAATCAGGACTATCCAAGTAAATTGTGATGCAGTACTGTTACATCCAAACCACATACAACCCAATGCCATGCTACCATTACCACTACATCCTGTGTGTGTTGTGCATATACATGTATGAATGCTTAATTGTTTAATGATAATTGTTTCCCTATGTTATAAGTTAAGGGTGTCCTTTATACTCTCTAGCAGCGACTATTGACAGTGCGGTAATGGAGAGGACATGGATTTCTGCTCTCGCCGCCGACAAATTGTCCCATCAATATGACTAATGTAACAATGATTTTTTCAGAAGGGCCATTTGCAAAAGATCAGAACTTTACAGTTGGGTCTCGTGGCAGCAAAATGATTGTGAGTTATGTATCCTTCAATTATGACAGTCTGATTGCCAATCACTCCCACAGGCGCTATTTAACATTATGGGTCATTAGCAGGTACAAATCGTTCCAATGACGGGTTGCCAGGGTGACAGTCGCCGAGTCGATTCCGTTATTGACCTTCCTGCGAGCTCACCCCCATCTGCTGTCAAAGACGCAGGGGAGTAATTTAATATCCAATCACACGATAGGATAGGAACCCGATGGAGAAAAAAGGAAAAGAAGGGCTCGTAAAGCGTGGACTTGAAAAGAGATACCCCTAAGCTTACTGGAAATGATATTAGGAAATGCTGCTTAATTATGAGAGCAAACCTTTGTGGATGGCCTCAAGATATTCAATTTAGGAATTAATTCACCAAATAAAGAGACTATAAAATCTAAATAGCCCTCCGGCCCCTTAAGGATGTCTTATCCATACACTCATGAACATTTGAGAAATATTTTCATAAACATTTCTGGGATGGGTGATGAATAAGAAAGCAAGCAAAAGTCCATATCAAATACTCCGATACTCAACCACTCACTGCGATGATTTGTCGTTTTTTCACTCCCACTTACGCCTAAAAACCTTATATTTTAGTCATCCAAACTAATTACTCAAAACTGCAATCAAACACATGTATTATTAGGCTAATGACGTTCTCGCACGCCATGGTGCTGTAGGCTACAACTGCAACCTTGAGTCTACTTCTGAAACAAAGAGAGAGTATAAGTGAGAGAAGAAAAATGACTTTAAAGAGTTAGAGCCACGGTGAGAAGCCCCTGACCCTGATGTCCTTATGAATAGTAAATACGTTTGGTAATATCATCTCAAAATCTAGCCTGACCTTTCCTGATAAAGCCAGCCCCGTTGCGCTCTCCTGTGCATACATGATTGTGCTTTGGGCTGTAAAATAAAAGAGCCAAAAGGGAAATGCATAATCTCCCGTTAAGCATATGCTAATATCCCACATACACTTCTTCTTCACATCTCACAGTTTTATGACTCTGGCATGGAGCGAGAGAAAGAGAGGGGAGAGAAAGAGAGGAATGAGAGACATACAGAATGACAGAAGGATGAAGACAGCATATCTTAGCAGTCCCCTCAGTGTCACAGAAATGGTCAGACAGTGGCGTGAATTCATGCCTGCCAAGGGAAGCCAGACTTCCCCAAATATTTGACCAATAAAAATAAATAAATTATAAAATAAGTAGACCAGATGTGTTTTCATCATTTTCTGTCAATTCACACGTGGCTGAATCTCACCGGAGAAATCATCCAAGCGAGGGAAACAGCGCCCCTCTGTCTAAGAATTTGTAGCCCATGTATCTGATGCTGTCTGTAACAAAAGAGTGTGACATGTTGCCACAGTAGCATTTGATTGATTGATGCCAGCAAGCATTTTGCCTCCCTTGATAAAAAAAAAAAAATTGCCAATTAGTGTTGCTGAGCTCAACTGTGGGTTTTCCAGGTGCAGCAAAACACCCCCCAATAGAGGCCAGTTTGGATTTTGCTTCACACCAATCCAATCACATCCTGAGCAAAACGTCATCATTGTCAGACAAACGTGTTTCTGGTCTGCTTGTGTTGATGTCCTGCAGTAGCTAGCTTGTTAAATCGGCCCTTTTCTAAGCCATGAATGGAGATGTGAATTTGGAATTGTGGTTTTGACGTAATTCTCTGTATAGGCCAATAATTATGATGGCGATTCTGATCTAACCATTAATGTATATATTGTGCCACTGGTCTGAGACGATTGAAGTTCAATATGTAGCCTAGATGTAGCCTAGTAGGCTCACGTTAACTAGCTAGCTAACTTAGCTGGTTCATTTTTGCCCATGCAAGGAAGTTAGGCTAGTAAGCATTTTAGCTAGGTAGCCTATGAAAACAAAAACTAAAAGTGTACTGTATGATAGAGCCATAGACCGTTTTGCCAACATGAAAGAGAGGAGGATGACATTGGCTTTCAACTAGTATACAAGTTTTTACTTGCACACGCAAGCATGCACACACACACACACACACACACACACACACACACACACACACACAGAGACAGAAATCACTACCATGGACAGCCACATGATATTTAGCAACATTGAATGGACTAAATTGTTCTTGGTATCTTTAAATTTGTTTTCAGTGTATTAAACTAAGCATATGTAGCCTTGTTGATTTGATGAAGTTTAAATGTTTAAGTTGAAATGGTGCTGGAAAAGCAGAGGCAGTGCTCCTGCTGTCTTCGTGCTGACTTGCGGTAAATCTGTGGTTCTAAATCAGTAGTTGTTTAGTAAACTGTCAAAAACATTAACTTGCTTGACCATGCTGCAGGTCAATGACTGAGGGCCCAGCGTATCAACGAGAGATATGACTGGTCAGAGAGCAGCATGGCTGAGAATAACTACTGAGCCTAATCATCTCACACACACGGAAATGCACACACACACATGGACTAAAAAACACACACACAGGCAGGCACACACACACACACACAAAACTATCCCCAGAAGCTACGGTCATCTCTTTAAGCATGATTTACCTTGATGAATTATTTATATTGTGATGTCCTGCCACTTTCATCAGATTACCGGTTGATCTGAGTGGGGCTTTGGGCTGTGTTGGCCAGGGAGGAGGGGAGGAGGGGAGGAGGGGACGAGGGTGTGTTAAATGTGTCAGCTACTGATCAACTCTAACTATAAGTCACACTGATAAAACAGCCAGTCTAACTGATGTGTGTGAAGAAATTAACCATTCATGTTCTGCTAATTCCGTGCCCAAAAAATCTATGGAGACAAAGACAGAGAGAAATGTCTGAGAATTTACACATTGGAGCAGAAATGGTGAAAAAACCCAGCTGGAATTGCAATTAACACCCTGAACCTGATATTTAGGGGTGTTACACATAGGTGTGTGTGGTACATACAGGGAATATGGGCAGGCATACCACTAGATTGAATCTTTGGCTGATGTTCCTATTACAAACCTACCTCACATCCCAGATTCCACGGCTCTATAGATTGGCACAGAATATGAGCGTGTCAATAGCTAACGGCAACGAGAACATATATCATCCTCGAATGCTCCTTTGATCTCATCCTCGGAATGCTAATCACGATGACAAAGACGTGAATTCCCAGCGGGAATACTGCTAACTTCGATGAAACTTTCATGGTTGTTCGACTTTAGTGGAGCGCGTTGGCAGGGTAACTGTTCACACTGCCGGGGCTGAAACTCCCAGTCATCCATATGGCTCTTGTTTGAGTCTGAACTCTGTCTATGAGCTAACAGTCTCAGCATGTGTGTTATGAGTTTGTTATTGCTACACAGCTGTCAAATTAAGAACATTTCAACCCACTCCTCCACAACCTCCCAAAACTCAACACTGTCTAATAAATATCATTCTATATTCCCACCCCATGAAGAGCTTCATATCTTGTTCTCTTTCGTTAAAGCTTAGTCTACTTTGTCTGCTGTTTTTAATCTCAACATGAAGATGAAATTACCCAATAAATGAAACTCTCATTTTTTTCCCTTTTTCTCCTTTTCATCGTTCTGTTCATCCATAGGTTATTATCTCTCCTCTGGCCTCTTGCCAGGTCCAGGCTGAGTGTTAGCGCTCCATGGTGTTAGCGGTTAGATCAAATGACAACAAGTGCCAATTATTGTTGCTCAGCTTTAGACAAAACAGTTCGACCTGAGATGTCAATATGGATTGTCATCGATGTCTGGTTTTCGCCCATAAATAATGATGTTTGCTGAAAACATCCAACTGCAGTATCAGGCGAATACTCGATTGTGATCCACATTTGGATATTCAATTTGGCATCGAGACAACTTAGACAGCATTGAGAGTATACAAGGAGAAATTCTGTCTGAGTTGAATGCAGTTTGTAATTAAAGTGATTGCTGATTATTTAGTAATTTGGTTAGTCCCACTCCTAAACCCTCCACTCTTCCGTAGTGCATCAGGGGTTCTAATTGGGCAGATACAGAACACGGTAGAAGCACTGAGAATCCAGCAAGCTCTATTAAGCCACATTAAAACATATTAAGGACACCGTCGGACAACTTGTCGTCATGGAAACTCTGCCCAGATTTCTGATGACCGATCCTGTTTTAGATTTGTGAACAGGGATTAGCCAAATCATTTTTTCCCCCTCCCTCCCTCCCTCCCTTCCTCCCTCCCTCCCTCCCTCCCTCCCTCCCTCCCTCCCTCCCTCCCTCCCTCCCTCCATGTTTCTTTTTTAAACCTTCCCTTTAATTCCTTCTCTGGTCTTACACCAGATGTTTCGGGGAGATAGTTCTCTCTGGATGTACAAGTTAGCTTGTGGCAAGATGAGAAAAGCCTCAACCCTGCTATTAATCTCCTAACTCTAAATCTCTCTATCCTTCTCTCTTTCTCATCTCTCATCTCTCTTCTCCCTCTTCCTCTTTCTCTCTCTCTCTTTCTCTTCCCTCTACAGTATATATCTTCTTCTCTTTCTGATTGCCCTATGCCAGTGAAGTTAAAGGAATGGCACGGTGTTTCATGCAGAGTTGAATAATTCAGAACGTGCTGGAGCAGCTAGGGACCTGGTGTAAGGAGGCTGACCCTCCATGCCTTCGCCTCGACCATGATAATCGTGGTCTTAACGGAACAGCCATGGAATTCACAGACTGCAGACTAGTGGTGGATTTCATAAAAACAGCAGATCAGTAATGACGTCCTACAGACAGAAGGATAGTCCTGGACTTCTCAAATACAGCAGATTAGTCACCGACTTTAAGTGGATTTCACTTAAACACTGGGATAACCCCAGACTTTGCAGGGACAGCAAAGTAGTCATGTCTTTTACAGGGAACAGGACAGCCTTTATCTTCATAGAGACAGTGGGATAACGCTTAACGTTACAGCAGAAAAGTAATTGACTTCACAGAGGACAGGACAGCTTTAGTCTTCATAGAGACAGTGGAATAACGCTTAATGGTACAGCAGTATAGTCATTGACTTCACAGAGGACAAGACAGCCTTAGTCTTCATAGAGACAGTGGAATAATGCTTGACGTTACAGCAGACTAGTCATTGACTTCACAGAGACAGCAGGATAACCATAGGTTATTTTCTTAACTGCACTTTGTCTTACACACTTACCTTACACAAACCCTCTGCTCTAACCCTCTTCCCCTATCTGAACTTGTATAAATCACTGAGAAGAGGACACTTGAGGTTGAGGTCAAGACAGAGAATGTGTTTGTGTGCTGGTGTCATTGGAGGCCCTTGTAAGCGGCAGCTTTCAATGAAAGACATTTAGATCCCCACTTAACTACCGGTGTCCGCATGTAACACAGTGGCTTTAATACCATCCACATGTGGTGGGCCTCATAGAGAGTCCCTGTATCTTCTCTGTACTGTAACTAATGGCATCAATATACACATTTCATTTGATGTTTGAAATCCATCAATACCTACACCCTAATCGCTGAGGTAATTCATTACCTAAACCCTAATCTCTGAGGAAAAATGTGTGTGTGTGTGTGTGTGTGTGTGTGTGTGTGTGTGTGTGTGTGTGTGTGTGTGTGTGTGTGTGCGTGTGTGTGAATGTGTGTGTGTGTGCGTGTGTGCATGTGTGTGTGTGATTGTGCTCATTTGTGCGTGTGTGTTTTCATCAGTAATACTTCATAACAGCCCTGGAAGAGTGAGTGAGTGTTATTCCATCCAATACACCATAATAAGACTGAGGGGAAACAGCACAGCTGTGGCTCCACTCATCAGAATACTAGCCATGGGCTTGTAGCTGCCATCACACTCATCAACACACTGTTCATTTCCATTCCACTCATTATATGTTGGCCATATTCCTACATACAGTATTTGACCATATTTACAGCTGTTAGTGTACATAAAGCAGTTATGTGGATTACCAGAAGGTAAAACTCACATCTTTGTTTGCACAGCAACAGTAGACTATCATAAATTGTACATTTTAACTGCTGTGTGAATTTCAAATGAGAATGTAGTCTACAGAAACATCCTCAAATCGCCTTGTACAGTAAATATTGAAGAAAGAACTCCCTTTTTCTTCATGGCATATTTTTGCTGGAATGTCTGTGTATGTGATTGCTCAACCAGCAGGCATTTCCCTCTATGACATTACAAATGAGTTCTAGTGCCATTCCCAAAAAACTCCTTTTAATCTTCTAAAGGCGTCAGCACACATAGGTTCGGGTGGCTCCCAGCAGAACCCGGCTAGGCAAAGTGAATGTCTGTGCTCGCATACTCCCTTAAAACACCTTTGTTGAAAACAAGAAATATGACTGTTTGTCCCTCTTGAGACGCCGTAGGAACAAATAACCACCATACATTTTTCAAAATAGTCAGAATTAATCTAAGATAAATCAAGAAATCTGTAATCAATGAAGTCTCACAATTTTACATCTAGCTAAGATGTTTGGTGCAGTATTTTGCAAGTGAAATAATGTGCATGAAAACTAGTCTCTCTTTAATGACAACCAGTGACTGTATATATGATGACAACAAACACCTCATTGAAGAATCCCTACTGTTGACTAATCAACAATGAAGGGGCGTAGACTTCGGATACCAAACTTCGACTAGCCTCAAGCAAATAAATGGTGTACTCAAACAGCCAAAAGAACCCTGGTTAACACTGCCGAAAACAAAACGAACAAAAACTGCACAAACTTTAGTCAGGATATATGCGCGAACTGTTTCAACTGAGAAGCAAAAAAACAAACATATCTTGTTATTGACGATGGCAAGTTTCACATTGGCCCCTGTAGCAAGAATACACACACACCGAAATTTCTCTCTCTCTCTCTCTCTCCCTCTCTCTCTCTCTCTCGCTCCTCAGCCGAGGAGATGAAAAGTGGATTCTCCTCTCCTCTGTCAATTTTTCTCTTTATTTATCTGTTAGCCCTGGACTTTCATTTCCTGTTCATTCCCATCTCTGATATCAACATGAAATATGTTTTTCACCCCTCACATATCTGCTTGATTTAGAGATGATATCTGAGATGTATAGGTTGGTGGCCAGCGATCTCTTGTCTCCCACTGGGAAGGTTGTATCGGCCAGTCCAAAGTCATAAACCTCTCCAGGCATCCAGTTTTGCCATCCAGGGAGATTATTTTCCTTTATTTCAGCAGACGACGCCATACGGTCTCCCACGGTCGGGGAGGACTAGCGCAGGGTGCTCAGAGGAGAAATCAGCTCTTTAATCAGAATTATAAATCTAATGGGTATTGAATCATATCTCCTCTGCTTCACTTCAGCATGCTTATCTGAGGGCCTGTTCAGGTTCCCCAGAGATTAGATGAAGAGATCTCAGATTTATAGCACCCCAATGTGAGGAAGCAGCCAGCACATGGCCCGGGCTGAGGCTTCCATCTTCCATCTCCAGCAGGGGGGAGGCCCATTCCTTCCAAACAGTGTGAATTAGGTTAGAAGCAGCGGGAGAGAAGTCATTGTTAGTCTGAATAGATACATCAGCTTTGGTGATGAGATGAGAAACACGGTCAAAGAGAACTTTGGGAATGGACCCCTTTTAACACTCTTATAGCAGTCTTCCACCTCATCATCCCATTTTAAAACATCATCGGTCACAGACTTTATGAACGTACCACATGGCTCATTTGGAATATTTTCTGAATCAAATTAATCAAATTGTACTCACATGCACATTGAACTGCATCAAATTATGCACCTTTGAAAGGGCATACACTGTATGTCTGGAGTGGGAATAAAATAGGCATTGATGCTGGCATCGTGAAAATGAATGTTAAAAGCAATTGTTAGCTTAATAATTCCTTTGCAAGGTATATAGTATAGCTTTACATAAACAACTGATGCTCCTCCCCTAGTCCTGTGGTCCTAAAATGTCTTCCTCCTTGAGGCCCAATTAGCAGTTTGCTTATGGCTCTGGAGTCCACTTTATTAGAAAAATAAGATATTAAGATGATTAATTATCCTTAAACAACACAAGGAGAGCAAAAACAAATGCAAGACTATCTGGAACTTTATTGGATCTTCTAAAGTTTAACTTTGAGGTTGGTCTTGCCTCTATGCTATTCATCACTTACATTTAAGATAGAAATGGAGTCTGCTGTGGCAATTAAAGATCTTCAATATTGTGGAGATGAGGGGAGGCTGCAGACTAAGTTTGAGAAGAGTGAAACTGTGCTAGCTAATATACAGTTGAAGTCGGAAGTTTACATACACCTTAGCCAAATACATTTAAACTCAGTTTTTAGTTAGGATCGCCACTTTATTTTAATGTCAGAATAATAGTAGAGAGAATGATTTATTTCAGCTTTTATTTATTTCATCACATTCCCAGTGGGTCAGAAGTTTGCTGGTCGCTGGTTCTAATCCTCGAGCCGATGTGCCCTTGAGCAAGGCACTTAACCCTAAATGCTCCTGCAAGTCACTCTGGATAAGAGCGTCTGTAAAATGTAAAAATGTAATACAATTTCAATAGGCAGCAGCAGCCTCTATTGTGCTAGTGATGGCTATTTAACTATTGTGCAAATGATGTCAATTAGCCTATCAGAAGCTTCTAAAGCCATGACAAATTACTTTCTGGAATTTTCCAAGCTGTTTAAAGGCACAGTCAACTTAGTGTATGTAAACTTCTGACCCACTGGAATTGTGATACAGTGAATTATAAGTGAAATTATATGTCTGTTAACAATTGTTGGAAAAATTACATGTGTCATGCACAAAGTAGATGTCCTAACCGACTTGCCAAAACTATAGTTTGTTAACAAGAAAGTGGTTGAGTGGTTGAAAAACGAGTTTTAATGACTCCAACCTAAGTGTATGTAATCTTCCGACTTCAACTGTAAGCCTGCTCTGATACTGCTATCCAATGATTCACATATACAGAGGATATTTAATGACAGACTGTCATAACTAGACAAGATCAAAATAGAGCTCAGATGAAAACAGTAATAAAGAGGGCTGTTCAGTGGAAGAGGGTTTACTTGACACACTTCATTCTATCATTAGCTGTATGCAGAGGTCCAGAGATCCACATCAGGTCAAGACACACTCTGCAGATCTATGGAGGAACCATATGGTCTGCTGGCTCGCTCTTCCAGACGACACTCTGCAGATCCATGCAGGAATCATCTGGCCTGCTGGCTCACTCTTCCAGACAACACTCGGCAGATCCATGCAGGAATCATCTGGCCTGCTGGCTCGCTCTTCCAGACAACACTCGGCAGATCCATGCAGGAACCATCTGGCCTGCTGGCTCGCTCTTCCAGACGCACTCGGCATGTTCAGAAATGTAGGAGTAGGGATTTTTTTGTAGTGGTGCTGCTCCAAATCTGGGAAGCACCAACAGATGTTCAGAATGCTGTTGGCATCTCCTGCTGTTCAAGCATGCTAGCTACCACAACCGCCTCCTCTCGCTCTCTCTCTGTCTTTCTCTCTCTCCCACTCCCTTTCTTCCCACACTCCCTGAGAACCTTGCCTCATCCACACTGAAAGGCTGAAAGGAATAACTCCTGTTTATGGCTCACCCGTCCTGCCTTCTCCTGGGGGCCTGTTATGGTGTGACACATGCCAATGACAGATAATGACTAGGCTAATGAATTTCTAAACTAATCTATATTTGTGCACAGATCACAAGGGGGCGAGCATGCAGGTTTTCAGGCAGGCAGGTGGGATGGCAGGTAGGCAGTGATACAGGCAGGAAGGCATACAGGCAGGAAGGCATAGAGGCAGCGATACAGGCAGGCAGAAGGCTGTATATCTACAGCTGGCAGGGAGGCATGCCATCCCCCACTTTCCTTTACGTGATGTCATCAACCCCTCTTTAAATGAAACACATGCGGCCAGTCACACAGCTGTGGGGAGGGAACTGATAATACAGGTGTGTAGTGCAACAGTGCTCACTTCTGAGGAGTGTGAAGTGTGTGAAGGGAGGCTACACAAGAAGAACATCTAGCTGTTGGTTCCAAGACTGCAAAGGTGCTGATAGCTGTTTCAGGGCTTCACTGTATACTTCACCCTGTGTTTTGTGATCTTGTAACTCCCTCAGCCAAACTTCCCCTCCTTACCTTGCTTAATTGTCATTTACCGAAACAAGTTCTGATGTAGATTGTAAGCAGGCAGCTTATAGTTATAGATGGAAATTGAGATTTGACGAGGTGTGAACAGTCTTATTGGATTTTAAACTGATTCATTGACTACACAAGTCGTATGGTGGTGCCGTGCTATTTCAGGGGAGGTAAAATGAAATTAGAATAACTGTCCACACATCTAAGCAATTTTGGCATAACTCTGCGGCTGCTTTGCATAAATCTGGATTAGGAGAGCTCGGGCAAGGAGTTTGGGGGCCGTGCTGTGAGAGAATAGGGAACATGCAGAGAGAGAGAGAGAGGATCACTCTTATCTCCAAGGAAGGATGCACTAATACCAGAATGCTAGACCCGCTGATATATCTGCATGGTGGTCGGTTGAACACCTTACTTTTTATGCTCTCTCTCTCTCTCTCAATTCAATTTCAATTTAAGGGATTTATTGGCATGGGAAACGTATGTTAATATTGCCAAAGCAAGTGAAGTAGATAGTAAACAAAAGTGAAATAAACAATATATATTAACAGTAAACTCTCTCTCTCTCACCCAACCTCTGCTGTCTTTCTCTCTCTTTCTCTTTTCATGTATTCTTCTGTGGCTTTGACCTTAGTAAAGCTCTGCCATGCTGTATTCAATGTCAATGGCATAGTGATTATTAATAAGAGAAAATAGGGGAACAAAAGGGGGGGGGGGGGTGGGTGAGGCGGACCCAGTAGAAGAGGGAGTGATTGGGAAGACAAAGAGGGAGGGGGAGAAATGCAAAGGAGAGAGAGTGGTAAGAAAGAGGAGGAAGAAAAATGGAGACAGAGAGAGACAAGAGAGAGAGAAGAGATTAAGAGAGATTGAGAGGGAGGGGTAGAGAGAGAGAGAGATTAGTTATTTCACTCTAATGATGAAGGAGAAGGACTTCATTAAATGTGTCCTGACTGATGTGCTCGTCAGACACCCAGGTTTGATGCATGATAAAACGCAGAGAGAAAGAGCGAGGGAGGTGAGGGACTGGAGGGAGAGTGATTGAGGGAGAGAATAGTAATAGAAAGAGAATGACAGAGTAGGGAATAGAGAGATAGAGAAAGAGTGGGATGTGAAGATATCAAGGCATGGAGCCAGTGGAAAAGAGAATTAATATTCTCTTAATTTCGCAAGACTGACTGTCCATTCTACAACACTGTCCATGTAATATACTGTCAAAAACATTGCTATTGGAGTCACTCAATAAATATCAGTTTATTTGATTTAACCCTAAGTGTTGAACAATGCTGTATTTGACTAAGCCGCTATTCCTGTTCCTTTGGACCAGGCCTGTTAGGAGTGTTGGTTTCAGAAGTCTTGCTCTAGCAGATCTTTGGATACAGCAGTGCTATCCTGACCCAAACCACCCTGTGTGTAATGAATAGTCAGTGAAAAAAAGGTGTAGATTCATGCGCAGAGCGCGGCAGGTGTTTATTACGCCTTTGCAGAAGGCATGAATCGTGGTCACAGGCAGGCAATGGTCATACACAGGTAGGCAAACAGGCAGGGGAAACAAAACTAGGACTGAAGGCTAAAACTGGTTCTCACACACGAGCTAGGAAAAGGCTTAGTAGAGTCAAAACGAACAATACCTCACAAGGCACAAACAGAATGAACTGAACTAAATAAGGAGCTGATGATACCAGGTGAGTAACAAACAGGTGAAATCAATGAACAAAAATGAAAGACAGGGCAAAGTTCAAGAACACAAAGAAACATTGCTACGTACAAGAACACAAGGTTGACTAAGAAAATAAATACAGAACCTTACACTGTGTTTCAAATTAAGATAGTGGCCAGACTTTAAAACTATATGTAAATCTGATTTGACACAGAGCCAGCCAGCCACTCTGTTGGGTCTTTTAGTGCGAGATATTGATGAAGTTTCTCCATATAGGCAGCATGAATTATGATTATGAGATCAAATCACTATATGCTACAGCCCCTCCACCCAACACATAATTCACTTCTATATGGACAGCTTAAGTCTTCACGTGATTAATGATTATTTCCCTTTTAGATATTGCTCCAGTATACTACCACACCACGCAGCTGACTGCTCACTGACTGACAGACGGAGAGGGGGAGAGAGAGGCTCTCCAGAGACTATTCTATGTGGTGATTGATTGACATGACTAATCAGATCGAGTCCACCTACAGTGCTTTTAAAGGTGTCAAATTAATATTTTAGGGACATTTGGTGTTTGAAGTTGGATTTCTTCTCCATTTTAAAGTTTTTGTTTTGATGTGTGTGATTGCTCACTTAGATTGTTTCCTTTCATTTTATTTCCCCTCAACAATTCATCTAAATGAATTATAAGAAAATATTTGTTTACCTGAATGTCAAATAATTAAATTAGACCCCTTCAAATTGTACAAAAACATCTACGTTCGATCAACAGACCAAACCGACAGCGAATGAAGCATATTTTATGTTGCTCATGCCAAGTAATGTTATTTCTTCTCTCTCAAGAAAGCTCTCAAAGATCTTGATATGTTTCTTACATCATAGCACACAGTGTTTTTCTCAGTGATCGCCTCCCTCTCTCTCCCCTGTATGGTGTAGCCCCTGCTCCTCCAGGCCTGGTGTACCTTCAGTCAGCCCAGCATAAACTGAAACAAATGATCGCCAAAGCACTTTGGGATTGGACCATAGACTGTGGGCTGCAGTACGGTCAGGTAGCTTACCTTCCAGACTTTCTACAACATTCTCACAATGATTGTGTTTTCTCCTCGGGGTCTTGTTCCAGCCTTTCACCCCAAAACAACCCGCAATTACGACCGCTGACAAGCCTTAAGACTGTTTCAAACTGACACCTTCATAGGAATAAAGTGAGGTGGATGCGGACTGTGAGGTTGCCTGTTATTGGGACCAAGAAGGGCTGAAGGCAATTGTGACTTGCAGACACCACAAGGGATAGCCTGCTGTTTGTGTGTGTTTCTGTACACAGAGAGCTCTGTAATGGTACGCCGGCTAATTCAACACCATTGACCTCTGGTGCCGTTACACACAAAGACAGGTCCGCTTTAGTTTTAATGGTGTTGCTTCTTGTTACTTTCACATTGTTGATCACTGAAACTCATTTTGTAAGCATGGCACCAGTCAATCATGAGGAGAATGTAGTCCTGTGTTATTCCCCGATGAAGACAGCTGTTTTTCATTTTCTTACTTTTTACAAATTGGTGTCCATACCGTATTGAAGGACACTGGGATCAATAACCAGTGAAGCCAGCATGAATTCATCTTTGAAGACTGGTGACACCACAAGGTGAACACCCACAGTATGATATGTTATGAAATCAGAGCATTACAGTGATTGATCACCATTCATAGAGAAAAAGGAACTTCAGAGTGTTGTCCCAGAGACAAGGGCGTGTGATTATATTAAGCAGCCAGGTCATCCATGATACAAGTCAGTATTCGACGTCCATCCATGTCTGAGGACCACGGGAGATGACATGAAAACCGTTTTATTTTTAATTTTATTTTATGCCTATCCCAAACCTTAACCTTTACCTTAACCATTTGGAGTTAATGCCTAAACTTAATCCTAAACTTACAAATTTGGAGTTAATGCCTAAACATAATCCTAAACTTACAAATTCTGAGTAAATGCCTAAACATAATCCTAAACTTACAAATTCTGAGTTAATGCCTAAATTTAAAGTGGAACTCACAGTGTTTTAACTACTTTGCATATATGAAAGAAACGGACGATCATAATATCAGTAAAAAATATCAAATTCCCAGTTTATGCGACAAAATCAACTTTATAAGAGGTTTTAAAAATAGGTTATGTTTGACTCAATCAAATGCCGACCGTATTATCTCCCAAGATAATTTTCTTTGGTTATAGTCACGGCCGTGTATATCCCCTCTCAAGCCGATACCACGACGGCCCTCAAAGAACTTCACTGAACTTTATGCAAACTGGAAACCACATATCCTGAGGCTGCATTTAGTGTAGACTGGGATTTTAACAAAGCAAATTTGAGGACTAGGCTGCCGATGTTCTATCAACATATCGACTGTTGTACTCGGGCTGCTAAAATCCTTGACCATTGCTATACAAACTTCCAGGATGGTTATAAGGCCCTCCCCCGCCCTCCTTTCGGCAAATCTGACCACGACTCCATTTTGCTCCTCCCTTCCTATAGGCAGAAACTCAAACAGGAAGTACCCGTGCTAAGGACTATTCACCGCTGGTCTGACCAATCGGAATCCACGCTTCAAGATTGTTTTGATCACACGGACTGGGATATGTTCCGGTAGCTTGCGAAAATAATTTAGACGAATACACTGAAACGGTGACTGAGTTTATCAGGAAGTGTATAGGAGATGTTGTGGCCACTGTGACTATTAAAACCTACCGTAACCAGAAACCGTGGATAGATGGCAGCATTTGCGCAAAACTGAAAGCCCGAACCACCGCATTTAACCATGGCAAGGTGACTGGGAATATGTCAGAATACAAACAGTGTAACTTCTCACTCCGCAAGGCAATTCAACTGGCAAAACATCAGTATAGAGACAAAGTGGAGTCGCAATTCAATGGCTCAGACACGAGACGTATGTGGCAGGGTCTCCTGACAATCACGAACTACAAAAGGAAAACCAGCCACATCGCCGACAGCGACGTCTCGCTTCCAGACAAGCTAAACACCTTCTTCGCCCGCTTTGAGGATAACACAGTGCCACCGACGCGGCCCACTACCAAGGACTGTGGGCTCTCTTTCTCCGTAGCCGACGTGAGTAAGACATTTAAGCATGTTAACCCCTGCAAAGCTGCCGGCCCTGACGGCATCCCTAGCCGCGTCCTCAGAACATACGCAGACCAGCTGGCTGGTGTGTTTACGGACATATTCAATCTCCCCCATCCCAGTCTGCTGTCCCCACATGCTTCAAGATGGCCACCATTGTTCCTGTACCCAGGAAAGCAAAGGTAACTGAACTAAATGACTATCGCCCTGTAGGACTCACCTCTGTCATCATGATGTGCTTTGAGAGAATAGTCAAGGATCATATCACCTCTACCTTACCTGTCACCCTAGACCCACTTCAATTTGCTTACCGCCCCAATAGATCCACAGACAATGCAATCGCCATCACACTGCTCCCTGCCCTATCCCATCTGGACAAGAGGAATACCTGTGTAAGAATGCTGTTCATTGACTATAGCTCAGCATTCAACACCATAGTACCCTCCAAGCTTATCATTAAGCTCGAGGCCCTGGGTCTGAACCACACCCTGTGCAACTGGGTCCTGGACTTCCTGACGGGCCGCCCCCAGGTGGTGAAGGTAGGAAACATAATCTCCACTTCGCTGATCCTCAACACTGGGGCCCCACAAGGGTGCGTGCTCAGCCCCCTCCTGTACTCCCTGTTCACCCATGACTGCATGGACAAGCACGCCTCCAACTCAATCATCAAGTTTGCAGATGACACAACAGTAGTAGGTTTGATTACCAACAATGACGAGACAGCCTACAGGGAGGAGATGAGGGCTCTGGGAGTGTGGTGCCAGGAAAATAACCTCTCACTCAATGTCAACAAAACAAAGGAGATGATCGTGGACTTCAGGAAACAGCAGAGGCTGAACCCCCCTATCCACATCGACGGGACCGCAGTGGAGAAGGTGGAAAGCTTCAAGTTCCTTGGCGTACACATCACTGACAAACTGAAATGGTCCACCCACGCAGACAGTGTAGTGAAGAAGGCGCAACAGAGCCTCTTCAACCTCAGGAGGCTGAATAAATTTGTATTGGCACCTAAAACCTTCACAATCTTTCACAGATGCACAATTGAGAGCATCCTGTTGGGCTGTATCACCGCCTGGTACGGCAACTGCACCGCCCGCAACTGCAGGGCTCTCCAGAGGATGGTGTGGTCTGCCGAACGCATTACCGGGGGCAAACTACCCGCCCTCCTGGACACCTACAGCACCCGATGTCACAGGAAGGCCAAAAAGATCATCAAGGACATCAACCACCCGAGCCACTGCCTGTTCACCCCGCTATTATCCAGAAGGTGAGGTCAGTACAGGTACATCAAAGCTGGGACCAAGAGACTGTTAAATAGCCATCACTAGCACATTAGAGGCTGCTGCTGCGTATTGAAATCACTGGCCACTTTAAGAAATGGAACACTAGTCACTTTAATAATGTTTACATATCTTGCATTATTCATCTTATATGTATATACTGTATTCTATAATATTCTACTATATCCTAGTCCATGCCGCTCTGTCATTGCTTGTCCATATATGTATATATTCTCAAATTCCATTCCTTACTTAGATTTGTGTGTATTGGGTATATGTTGTGAAATTGTTAGATATTACTTGTTAAATTTACTGCAGTGTCGGAGCTAGAAGCACAAGCATTTCGCTACACCCGCAATAACATCTGCTAAACAAGTGTATATTTATTTGCTGCCTCCATTTGGGGTGCACTGCTTCAGTTTCAATGGCTCAATATTTTGGACAAAAACTGACAAATGTAACTAAGGCTGGGAATGTTAATTTAATCAAACTTGCAAGGGCAATGATCACAAGTCAGTCATAACGTGACTAATAGGCTAGCATATCTATTCATGTAGCAAGCTAAAAAAAAACACGGAGCCTAACGTTAGCTAGATAGCTAGCTAGCTGCTAGGAGGATGTCATGTCATATCAATGGAGGAGTGGTGAGTGACTGACTTTTTCCCCTCATATATATTTTGGGTGGCTATACACACAGCTAGAGATGCAGGTGTCATTTGGTTAGCTATCAAGAACTTGAACGACTGTTATCAAGTTAGCATATCTCTTGCATTAGCAAATTTACTCTGGCTATCTACTCTGATTTTAGAGCACTCTCATCTGAGTGTGCCATAGCCCAGAATAACTAAGGAATTTACAAACACGCAACACTGGTGTCAGTAAATGTAGGCAAAAAAAAGTAATAGTTAGTCATGAACTCTCTAGATAACATGTAAACAACCTAACCAGCTCTGCTAGGGCGAGTAAAATGGTCAGAGTAAGGTTTTCTCTCATTTGTGTCTGGAAGTAGCTAGTTATCAAGCTAGCCAACTTTAGCCAGTTATCTTGATTGCTTGGTTGGGACAAGCATGCATTGGCAGGCAAGCTGCAGAAGGATGAGTAGGCTACAATTCCTCATTGTTTATCAGTGCAATTTTGACGGCCAACTAGCTGAAAAAGTTTGAGAGGGTTTATCCAATGTTCCTTCATTAGATTTTAGCTCATCTTGCTATGACTAGCATTAGTTGTTGACCTTGTTGATCTTGTTGTTGTTGATGTGCATAACTGAAGGAGAGATAGCCTACCTTTTCATAGTTGTTTGATCAATAGGACTGTAAAGTTCCCAAATGTAAGAGGACTGTGGTATTGACATATTTGCAGAAATCCATGCAAGTGTATTTTGTGGCTTTTGGCGAATGCGTTCTAATGATCTAAAGCCGCGCTGTTGCAACTTCCTGTAAACACACAGTCCAGTTCAAAGTGAATGCTGGCAGGCCTGTGTGACAAATGGCTTGTTTGCATAAAGGCTTACTCTAGCTCTGATTGGCAGACGCTTAGACTCCAGTCCTGGATGAGTCGGATGTTTTTATTAGGTTTTATTTACTGCAGTGTCTATTATTTGTCCAAACGCACGGCACTTTCCCACTCTATATTGCTATAGAATTTTCACAAATGCCTTAGTATACGTAATTCCCAAACGTTCTAAGAATTTATGAAAACGTGAAAATGACCATATCTAAGTGTCATATTCTTCCAGGGGTGCATATGAACAGATTTGAATAAGATTTTATGTTGCTAAAATGCTGTCGGTTCCACTTTAACCTTAAACACTTTTGAAGTATAAGAAACCTGGATGAACGTCTAGTTCTGAAGTGAGACTTTGAGAGCTGTTGATATTAAGGACTAACATCAACAGATCACAGAGCGAGAGCAGTACAGTAGGATAATCGTGCAGCAACAGGAAGTGTGAATTATTATGTGGTTTATAATTCAAGGACATTTTTGTAGGGGTTGATACATTTTTCATAAGGGAAAATCAATTCTGAAATTTCAAAGTGGAAATTACAAGCTTCAGAAGCCTTTTTAAAACTCAAATAAACATGTTTTACATTTTCTGCATTGCAGGAATGTTCTCCTGCAACAGGGAGATCAAGTTAAGATCCTACATCTGTATGTAGAGGCAGTAAGGGGGCTGGTTGGGTGTGTACGATAATTAATAAGAGAGTGAGAGTGTGGGTGGAGATGCTGAATGTGTTTGAGTATGACAGAGTATATATGTGATAGTATGCTGGATGAATTTGATAACTAGCAGATGAGAAAGTATGTAGCCGATATAAATTTACATTTTAGTCATTTAGCAGACGCTCTTATCCAGAGCGACTTACAGTTAGTGAATACATATTTTTATTTATTTTTTATACTGGCCCCCCGTGGGAATCAAACCCACAACCCTGGCGTTGCAAACGCCATGCTCTATCAACTGAGCTACATCCCTGCCGGCCATTCCCTCCCCTACCCTGGACGACGCTGGGCCAATTGTGCGCCACCCATGAGTCTCCCGGTCGCGGCCGGCTGCGACAGAGCCTGGATTCGAACCAGGATCTCTAGTGGCACAGTTAGCACTGCGATGCAGTGCCTTAGACCACTGCGCCACTCAGGAGCTATGATATCAAATCAAATCAAATGTTATTGATCACATACAAATGTAGTAGATGTTATTGCGGGTGTAGCGAAACGCTTGTGTTCCTAGCTCCAACAGTGCAGTAGTATCCAACAATTCACAACAAGACACAAATCTACAAGTAAAATAATGGAATTAAGATATATATTTATATATATATATATATATATATATATACATTTTACATTTTAGTCATTTAGCAGACGCTCTTATCCAGAGCGACTTACATGAGCAATTAGGGTTAAGTGCCTTGCTTAAGGGCACATCGACAGATTTTTCACCTAGTCGGCTCGGGGATTAGAACCAGCGACCTTTCGGTTACTGGCACAACGCTCTTACCCACTAAGCTACCTGCTCAAAAAAATAAAGGGAACACTTAAACAACACAATGTAACTCCAAGTCAATCATATTTCTGTGAAATCAAACTGTCCACTTAGGAAGCAACACTGATTGACAATACATTTCACATGCTGTTGTGCAAATGGAATAGACAACAGGTGGAAATTATAGGCAATTAGCAAGACACCCCCAATAAAGGACTGGTGGTGACCACAGACCACTTCTCAGTTCCTATGCTTCCTGGCTGATGTTTTGGTCACTTTTGAATGCTGGCGGTGCTTTCACTCTAGTGGTAGCATGAGACGGAGTCTAAAACCCACACAAGTGGCTCAGGTAGTGCAGCTCATCCAGGATGGCACATCAATGCGAGCTGTGGCAAGAAGGTTTGCTGTGTCTGTCAGCGTAGTGTCCAGAGCATGGAGGCGCTACCAGGAGACAGGCCAGTACATCAGGAGACGTGGAGGAGGCCGTAGGAGGGCAACAACCCAGTAGCAGGACTGCTACCTCCGCCTTTGTGCAAGGAGGAGCAGGAGGAGCACTGCCAGAGCCCTGCAAATTGACCTCCAGCAGGCCACAAATGTGCATGTGTCTGCTGAAACGGTCAGAAACAGACTCCATGAGGGTGGTATGAGGGCCCGACGTCCACAGGTGGGGGTTGTGCTTACAGCCCAACACCGTGCAGGACGTTTGGCATTTGCCAGAGAACACCAAGATTGGCAAATTCGCCACTGGCGCCCTGTGCTCTTCACAGATGAAAGCAGGTTCACACTGAGCACATGTGACAGACGTGACAGAGTATGGAGACGCCGTGGAGAACGTTCTGCTGCCTGCAACATCCTCCAGCATGTGGGTCAGTCATGGTGTGGGGTGGCATTTCTTTGGGGGGCCGCACAGCCCTCCATGTGCTCGCCAGAGGTAGCCTGACTGCCATTAGGTACCGAGATGAGATCCTCAGACCCCTTGTGAGACCATATGCTGGTGCGGTTGGCCCTGGGTTCCTCCTAATGCAAGACAATGCTAGACCTCATGTGGCTGGAGTGTGTCAGCAGTTCCTGCAAGAGGAAGGCATTGATGCTATGGACTGGCCCGCCCGTTCCCCAGACCTGAATCCAATTGAGCACATCTGGGACATCATGTCTCGCTCCATCCACCAACGCCACGTTGCACCACAGACTGTCCAGGAGTTGGCGGATGCTTTAGTCCAGGTCTGGGAGGAGATCCCTCAGGAGACCATCCGCCACCTCATCAGGAGCATGCCCAGGCGTTGTAGGGAGGTCATACAGGCACGTGGAGGCCACACACACTACTGAGCCTCATTTTGACTTGTTTTAAGGACATTACATCAAAGTTGAATCAGCCTGTAGTTTGCTTTTCCACTTTAATTTTGAGGGTGACTCCAAATCCAGACCTCTATGGGTTGATACATTTGATTTCCATTGATAATTTTTGGGTGATTTTGTTGTCAGCACATTCAACTATGTAAAGAAAAAAGTATTTAATAAGATTATTTCATTCATTCAGATCTAGGATGTGTTATTTTAGTGTTCCCTTTATTTCTTTGAGCAGTGTATATATATATATATATATATATATATATATATATATATATATATATATATATATATATATATATATATATATATATATATATATATATATATACACATTTATATACATATATATATATACATATATATATATATATATATATATATATACATATACATATATATATATATATATACATATATATATATATATACAGTTCAAGTCCAGGCTCTGTCGCAGCCGGCCGCGACCGGGAGACTCATGGGCGGCGCACAATTGGCCCAGCGTCATCCAGGGTAGGGGAGGGAATGGCCGGCAGGGATGTAGCTCAGTTGATAGAGCATGGCGTTTGCAACGGCAGGGTTGTGGGTTCGATTCCCACAGGGGGCCAGTATAAAAAAAAAATACATATATGTATTCACTAACTGTAAGTCGCTCTGGATAAGAGTGTCTGCTAAATGACTAAAATGTAAATGTAAATGTAAGTCGGACGTTTACATACACCTTAGCCAAATACATTTCAACTTAGTTTTTCACAATTCCTGACAATTAATCCTAGTAAAAATTCCCTGTCTTAGGTCAGTTAGGATCACCACTTTATTTTAAGAATGTGAAATGTCAGAATAATAGTAGAGAGAATGATGTATTTGAGCTTTTATTTCTTTCATCACATTCCCAGTGGGTCAGAAGTTTACATCCACTCAATTAGTATTTGGTAGCATTGCCTTTATATTGTTTAACTTGGGTCAAACGTTTCGGGTAGCCTTCCACAAGCTTCCCACAATAAATTGGGTGAATTTTGGCCCATTTCTCCTGACAGAGCTAGTGTAACTGAGTCAGGTTTGTAGACCTCCTTGCTAGCACATGCTTTTTCAGTTCTGCTCACAAATGTTCTATAGGATTGAGGTCAGGGCTTTGTGATGGCCACTCCAATACCTTGACTTTGTTGTCCTTAAGCCATTTTGCCACAACTGTGGAAGTATGCCTGGGGTCATTGTTCATTTGGAAGATCCATTTGCAACCAATCTTTAACTTCCTGACCGATGTCTTGAGATGTTGCTTCAATATATCCACATAATTTTCCTTCCTCATGATGCCATCTATTTTGTGAAGTGCACCAGTCCCTCCTGCAGCAAAGCACCCCCACAGCATGATGTTGTCACCCCCGTGCTTCACGGTTGGGATGGTGTTCTTCGGCTTGCAAGCCTTCTCTTTTTTCCTCCAAACATAACAATGGTCATTATGGCCAAACAGTTCTATTTTTGTTTCATCAGACCAGAGGAAATTTCTCCAAAAAATACAATCTTTGGCCCATGTGCAGTTTTTTATGGCGGTTTTGGAACAGTGGTTTCTTCCTTGCTGAGCGGCCTTTCAGGTTATGTTGATATAGGACTTGTTTTATTGTGGATATACAGTGGGGGAAAAAAGTATTTAGTCAGCCACCAATTGTGTAAGTTCTCCCACTTAAAAAGATGAGAGAGGCCTGTAATTTTCATCATAGGTACACGTCAACTATGACAGACAAATTGAGAAGAAAAAAATCCAGAAAATCACATTGTAGGATTTTTAATTTATTTATTTGCAAATTATGATGGAAAATAAGTATTTGGTCACCTACAAACAAGCAAGATTTCTGGCTCTCACAGACCTGTAACTTCTTCTTTAAGAGGCTCCTCTGTCCTCCACTCGTTACCTGTATTAATGGCACCTGTTTGAACTTGTTATCAGTATAAAAGACACCTGTCCACAACCTCAAACAGTCACACTCCAAACTCCACTATGGCCAAGACCAAAGAGCTGTCAAAGGACACCAGAAACAAAATTGTAGACCTGCACCAGGCTGGGAAGACTGAATCTGCAATAGGTAAGCAGCTTGGTTTGAAGAAATCAACTGTGGGAGCAATTATTAGGAAATGGAAGACATGCAAGACCACTGATAATCTCCCTCGATCTGGGGCTCCACGCAAGATCTCACCCCGTGGGGTCAAAATGATCACAAGAACGGTGAGCAAAAATCCCAGAACCACACGGGGGGACCTAGTGAATGACCTGCAGAGAGCTGGGACCAAAGTAACAAAGCCTACCATCAGTATCACTCCCTCCAGGAAATACACGACGCCGCTGTTCTGGTTACTGATGGATTTATTCTTCTACAAAATTCTCCACCGTCATCAATCCACCGTCGAACTGTTTAAATACATTTCAACACATGCACAAAAAACAAGTTGGCGTTCACGTTACAGAAACCTTGCACGTAAATATGCGCGACAAATAATTAACATAATGAACATACCTCGCTGGCTGCACACAACTGAGAGGGAAATGGGTCCACTTAGAAACAAGAATACTTGTAAATAAACACATCGTTAATTTAACTTATCTTTCAGAGTGCTAAACTTTAACGCCGCTACTTTACCGCGATGTCTGGAACTTGTCACCACTAAAAGCGTCCCAACACAACATAGAATGTACAGATAGTTCCTATCACATAAATACAAGAAAAATCAATATTCAAAATACAAGTTGTACAAATAATAATGATATTATGTAAAACCTATTAATAATGACATGAATAACATTTATGGCAGTTAAACTCCCACCAAATCACATCCTTTGGGATTTCACCTCACAAAATAACCATAACATTCATTCTGCTTCAAGCAGTAAAACTGTCTTGTATACAGGCCTGTCAAGATAGACTGGCTTTGTAGTGCGTTTTCCCTGGTTATCTAAGGTTGAGTCACTAATTAACAGTTTTACCTTTCTGACTCTTCCATCAGTGCTAGGGTACACCTGTGCTACTCTTGCTAATCTCCATTGATTTCGTGGAGAGCAGTCCTCTTGTAGGATGACAATGTCATTAACCTTCGTATTTCTCTTATCCTTTTGCCATATTTGTCTTTGCTGAAGATTAAGGAGGTACTCCTTCTTCCACCGTGTCCAGAATTCGTTTGCCAAGAACTGTGCCTGTCGCCATCTCTTGCGGAGGTAGAGATCCTGACTCACAAACTGACCAGGAGGGGGAGTTGTTATCTTTGACTTCATCATGAGGATATGGTTGGGAGTGAGAGGTTCAAGACTTGTTGGATCATTTAAGTGCTCTGTTGTCAGAGGTCTGCTATTTACGATAGCCATCACTTCATACAGGAAGGTTCTAAGTGATGCACTGTCAAGTCTTTTAGCAGATTGGTCAAGGATCGCTGTTAGAACGCTTCTGATGGTCCTAATTTGTCTCTCCCATACACCTCCCATGTGACTTGATGCTGGGAAGTTCATAACAAACTCACATCCATCTTCCTTTACCTGTTCATGATCCAGGTCCTTCATTGCTTTCATGAACTCTCCTTTAGCGCCAACAAAGTTGGTGCCTTGATCACATCTCAACTGTCTTACATTTCCACGTATTGCAATGAATGCACGCAGTGCATTGATGAAAGCATCTGTAGTGAGATCATCAAGCATTTCAATATGTATGGCTCTAGAACACATACAAGTGAAAAGAAGACCATATCTTTTCAGTTCCTTTCTCGCTTCTTTCACATAGAATGGTCCGAAGCAATCTATACCACAATATGTGAATGGAGGGGTCATTACCAGTCTCTCGTCTGGCAAGTCTGCCATCTTTGGTTCCTGTGTGTTCCTTCTATACTTTCTGCATGTTGTGCATTTGTAGATGTGCGAGGCAACTGCGCTGCTGCAACCTGTAACCCATATCAATCAATCAATCAATTTTATTTTATTTTATATAGCCCTTCTTACATCAGCTAATATCTCGAAGTGCTGTACAGAAACCCAGCCTAAAACCCCAAACAGCTAGTAATGCAGGTGTAGAAGCACGGTGGCTAGGAAAAACTCCCTAGAAAGGCGAAAACCTAGGAAGAAACCTAGAGAGGAACCAGGCTATGAGGGGTGGCCAGTCCTCTTCTGGCTGTGCCGGGTGGAGATTATAACAGAACCATGCCAAGATGTTCAAAAATGTTCATAAGTGACAAGCATGGTCAAATAATAATCAGGAATAAATCTCAGTTGGCTTTTCATAGCCGATCATTAAGAGTTGAAAACAGCAGGTCTGGGACAGGTAGGGGTTCCATAACCGCAGGCAGAACAGTTGAAACTGGAATAGCAGCAAGGCCAGGCGGACTGGGGACAGCAAGGAGTCACCACGGCCGGTAGTCCCGACGTATGGTCCTAGGGCTCAGGTCTCTCAGTTGGCTTTTCATAGCCGATCATTAAGAGTTGAAAACAGCAGGTCTGGGACAGGTAGGGGTTTCGTAGCCGCAGGCAGAACAGTTGAAACTGGAATAGCAGCAAGGCCAGGCGGACTGGGGACAGCAAGGTGTCATCATGCCCGGTAGTCCTGACGTATGGTCCTAGGGCTCAGGTTCTCAGAGAGAAAGAGAGAACGAGAGAATTAGAGAGAGCATACTTAAATTCACACAGGACGCTGGATAAGACAGGAGAAGTACTCCAGGTATAACCAACTAACCCCAGCCCCCCGACACATAAACTACTGCAGCATAAATACTGGAGGCTGAGACAGGAGCGGTCCGGAGACACTGTGGCCCCATCCGAAGAAACCCCCGGACAGGGCCAAACAGGAAGGATATAACCCCACCCACTCCGCCAAAGCACAGCCCCCGCACCACTAGAGGGATATCCCCAACCACCAACTTACAATCCTGAGACAAGGCCGAGTATAGCCCACAGAGGTCTCCACCACAGCACAAACCAAGGGGGGGGCGCCAACCCAGACAGGAAGATCACGTCAGTAACTCAACCCACTCAAGTGACGCACCCCTCCCAGGGACGGCATGAAAGAGCACCAGCAAGCCAGTGACTCAGCCCCTGCAACAGGGTTAGAGGCAGAGAACCCCAGTGGAGAGTGGAACCGGCCTGGCAGAGACAGCAAGGGCTGTTCGTTGCTCCAGCCTTTCCGTTCACCTTCACACTCCTGGGCCAGACTACACTCAATCATATGACCTACTGAAGAGATAAGTCTTCAGTAAAGACTTAAAGGTTGAGACCGAGTCTGCGTCTCTCACATGGGTAGGCAGACTGTTCCATAAAAATGGAGATCTATAGGAGAAAGCCCTGCCTCCCGCTGTTTGCTTAGAAATTCTAGGGACAATTAGGAGGCCTGCGTCTTGTGACCGTAGCGTACGTATTGGTATGTACGGCAGGACCAACTCGGAAAGATAGGTAGGAGCAAGCCCATGTAACGCTTTATAGGTTAACAGTAAAACCTTGAAATCAGCCCTTGCCTTAACAGGAAGCCAGTGTAGGGAAGCTAGCACTGGAGTAATATGATCAAATTTCTTGGTTCTAGTCAGGATTCTAGCAGCCGTATTTAGCACTAACTGAAGTTTATTTAGTGCTTTATCCGGGTAGCCGGAAAATAGAGCATTGCAATAGTCTAACCTAGAAGTAACAAATGCATGGATTAATTTTTCTGCATCATTTTTGGACAGAAAATTTCTGATTTTTGCAATGTTACGTAGATGGAAAAAAGCTGTCCTTGAAACAGTCTTGATATGTTCGTCAAAAGAGAGATCAGGGTCAAGAGTAACGCCGAGGTCCTTCACAGTTTTATTTGAGACGACTTTACAACCATCAAGATGAATTGTCAGATTTAACAGAAGATCTCTTTGTTTCTTGGGACCTAGAACAAGCATCTCTGTTTTGTCCGAGTTTAAAAGTAGAAAGTTTTCAGCCATCCACTTCCTTATGTCTGAAACACAGGCTTCTAGCGAGGGCAATTTTGGGGCTTCACCATGTTTCATTGAAATGTACAGCTGTGTGTCATCCGCATAGCAGTGAAAGTTAACATTATGTTTTCGAATAACATCCCCAAGAGGTAAAATATATAGTGAAAACAATAGTGGTCCTAAAACGGAACCTTGAGGAACACCGAAATGTACAGTTGATTTGTCGGAGGACAGACCATTCACAGAGACAAACTGATATCTTTCCGACAGGTAGGATCTAAACCAGGCCAGAACTTGTCCGTGTAGACCAATTTGGGTTTCCAGTCTCTCCAAAAGAATGTGGTGATCGATGGTGTCAAAGGCAGCACTAAGGTCTAGTAGCACGAGGACAGATGCAGAGCCTCGGTCTGACGCCATTAAAAGGTCATTTACCACCTTCACAAGTGCAGTCTCAGTGCTATGATGGGGTCTAAAACCAGACTGAAGCATTTCGTATACATTGTTTGTCTTCAGAAAGGCAGTGAGTTGCTGCGCAAATATACCATTGGATCGCAATTCATTGACAGTTATTCCTCTTCCTTGATGATGCACCTTTTCATGGTAGTGCTTGATGAGTAAAGAAGACACATGACTTGCCTTAGGTACAATGGCAGGATGCTTTACATGTGGATGAAGGGCAGATCTTGTCAAACGTCCTCCAACCCTGAGCACACCGTACTCATCGACAAAGGGACTTAGTTTGTGTAGCTTGTTTGTTTTGTCTTTGGGTTTTACTTCCTTGCATTGCTTTATACCTTTGATTTCAGTGCTGAATACTTCCGTTTGAACCAATTTGATGATGAAAAGCTCTGCTTCCTGTCTTTCCTCAACACTTGTGGCTTCATTTGTTTTAAGTTTGAGACCCTTGATTTGCTTAGCATGGCGCTTAAGACGAGCAATAGCTTTGACGGCTCTTTTCCAGTCAGAAAACCTTGTCAGGCGGTCTAACAATGTCCTGTCCTCTTTTGCTTTTGTGTTGAGCACCTGGGCCTTTCGAAGTTCAGGATCATTGTCAATGACCTCACTTACTTTGACGTCTTCTATGGGCAGCTCTCTTTTCCACAGAAAATCTGGCCCATTAAACCAAGTTGAAGCTACAAGCTGATCTGCCTTTAGGCCTCTTGAAGCATGATCCGCAGGATTATCTTCAGAACGTACAAATCGCCATTGCTTTGAATCTGTAGTGGACTTGATTCTTTGGATTCTGTTAGCCACAAAGACGTGGAATCGTCTTGCATCATTGTTTATATATCCAAGGACAACCTTTGAGTCTGTCCAAAAATGTTCTTGAAGACCATCTATTTCGAGCTCCTTTCTGAGCACAACACTTGTCCTTGCTGCTACCACTGCTGCAGATAACTCAAGGCGTGGTATTGTGGTCACTTTGGTGGGGGCAACACGTGCTTTCCCCATGACTAACGAACAATGGACATCCCCATTGGTGTTGATTGTTCTGAGATAAGTACACTCCCCATAGCCTGTGACGCTGGCATCTGAGAAGTGGTGAAGCTAGTACTGTTTGACATCTATGAAGTTTGCTGGAATATAGCACCTTCTGATCCTTA
Source organism: Coregonus lavaretus (assembly GCF_964263955.1). Lineage (NCBI taxonomy): Eukaryota > Metazoa > Chordata > Actinopteri > Salmoniformes > Salmonidae > Coregonus > Coregonus lavaretus. The sequence continues at coordinate 15,812,214 of NC_140019.1, forward strand.
CATTAGACAAGTTTTGTAGATCTTGTAGCCAAGATTCCCACTGTGTCTTGAGCTCCTCTGAGAGTGGTTCATCCCAACCGGCCTTGTCTCGACACAGTTGTTGCAATATCTGCTTTCCTAGGAGAATGAATGGGGCTACGAACCCCAATGGGTCGTAGATGGAAGCTACTGTTGATAGCACTCCTCTTCTGGTCAACGGGTGTTCCTTGACTGTAACTCTGAGCTGAAAGTCATCAGAGGACACGCACCATTGCACTCCGAGAGCTCTTTCCATGAGTGGCTCTCCCAAAGCCATATCAAGGTTTTTGACACTTTCAGCGCACTCTTCCTTTGGTATTGATTTCAATACATGCTTGCTGTTGGAGACGAACTTGACGTTACACTCACCAGTCCATCGTCAACATAAAAATTCCTTTGGATGAATTTAACAGCGTTTTGGTTAAATTGATCCTGTCCTTTAGCGGCTAGATGTTTGAGACCAAAATTGGCACAGCCGGGTGAGGAGGCTGCCCCAAACAGATGGACTTTCATCCGGAAAGTTGATGGCGGAGACATCAGGTCACCATTCTCCCACCATAAGAACCTCAGGTAGTCTTGGTCTTCCGGTCTTACATGGAACTGATGGAACATTCGCTCCACATCACACATAATAGCAATTGGGCCCTTGCGAAACCTGCAGAGAACTCCCACCAAGGTATTTGTGAGCTCTGGCCCAGTAAGAAGGTGGTCATTCAATGACGTGTCTTGGAATCTTGCTGAGCAATCGAAGACGACGCGTATCTTCCCAGGCTTTTGAGGGTGGTATACCCCGTGGTGGGGAATATACCAGGCTGGATGATTGTTGAGTTCCTTTTCGGGAACCTTCTCAGCATCACCACGAGCAATGATATCTTTCATGAAGTTCATGTAGTCTGAGCAGTATTTCTGGTCTCTCTTGAGCCTTCGTTCCAAGCCTCTTAGACGCTGAACAGAACATGACTTATTATTGGGTAGATTTGGTCTGTCTTGTTTGAAAGGTAAGGGCATTTCATAATGACCATCTTGTTTGTGTTTGATTTCATCTCTCAGCTTAGTCAAGAAGTGGAGATCTTCCTGAGAGACGGTTGCATCTTCTTCAACTCTTTCACTGAAATCAGATTCTAGTACCTTAATTACATCATTTGGACTGATCATTTCCTTGATCTGAGTCTTGCAAACATAGTGAACTTCACCTTTGAGCTTGATTGTTGGTTTGGGTTCAGGTGTCACTTTCCTTACAATGATGCGGTGACTTACTCCAATTGCATCACTGTAGTGCTCTTGTGGGTCACCATAACTCACTATACTCCAACCTAGATCAGTTCTCTGAGCAAAGGGTTCGTTTTCTTCTCCACATACGACTTCTCTGGGCATTAGCGCTTGTGGGCAATTGTATCCGATTAGCAGACCAATTTCACATTCCTTTGGCGGTGCAATGTGTTCTGCAAGATGCTCCAAATGAGGCCATGCTTTAGCGGTCTCTGAAGTTGGAATGTGTGTCCGATTGGCAGGGATAAATTCATGAGTGTACGTTGTTGGCACTGTGATCTTCTTAGAGGAGAATAGACCTCTTATTTGTAGGTATTTGAGTCTTTTACAGGGTACAATTGTCCTTTTTGACGACATTGTAGATAGTTTCAGCTTCACTTGTTCCGTGTTCGTATCTAGAATGTTTGCTACTTCCTCAAGAATGAAGTAAGAATCACTTTGTGAATCTAGCAGAGCATAGACAAGAACTTCCTTACTTGAATCACTTTGCGTTGACACATAGACAGGTACTATCGCTGATGTCTGTGTAGTATTGCCATCTTGCACAACTCTGTTGGATGTGGTTTCCTTGATAACCTCTTGTGTTGACAGTAGCTTTCTTTCCTTGCCATAACTTATGTCTTTAGATGTTTCCCCTTTTGGTTCTTGTTTTGAGCGATCTTCGTGTAGGCATGTGGGATGACGTTTTGAGCAGGTGTCACAGACCATCCGGCTACTGCAGCTCTTGGATTGATGGCCAGGACTTAAACATCCGAAGCACAGTCTTTCATTCTGAATGAACTTGACTCGTTCGGCGACTGTCCTTTCAATGAATTTGAAGCACTTGTGTAAACTGTGTCCTAATTTCTTACATAACACACATGTGACTATGTTTCTCTCACTGATGTTAGTTGTGAAGATCTAGGCACCTACAGTTTGGTTCTTGATCTTTGCTTTATCAGGTTCACTTTGTCGTAATGCGTTGTAGGATGTTATAGGGTTGCACGCAATACTAGCTTCCATCGACAGGAATGTCACAAAATAGTTAAAGCTTGGGAACCTTCTGTGTTCCAGTTGGTATTGTGTGGCCCTTCGGTTCCATCTGCTACTTAACCAGTCGGGTAGTTTGGCAGCTAGTTTTTGATTCTCAATATCATCATTAAGAACCTTTAGACTCTTATTGTGAGCAATAGCGAATTCACAACTACGTAGAAAGTCTACAAATTTTCTTAAGTCTGCACTCTCCTTAGGAGCTAGTTTTGGCCAAGCATGTAATTTGTCTCGGAAGGCCTTGGCAATCACAAACGGCTCACCATAACGTTCCTTGAGCAGGTCCCATGCTGCATGATATGAATCTTCTGAATCGATCAGAAAATAACCTTGTACTGCTTCTTTAGCTGCTCCTCCCACATATTTCTGAAGGAAGAAGATTTTCTCTGCAGCTGGAATATTTTTTCTCTCAATCAGTGTCTGAAAGGAAGACTTCCAATGGTTAAACTTGAGTGGATCCCCACTAAAAATTGTAGGCTCTGGAATGGGAAGCCTATTTGCTGATATAGCCTCAGCCAGGACTTTCACAAGCTCTCTTGTGTCGTTTTGAAGCACACTTCTTGGAGCCACATCCCTTAGTGGTTGTGGGTGCTTATACACAGGATTCACCCGATCAATTGGTTGCTCAAATGTAGGCAGCTCAGACTTATGTGGAGTAAGCCTTTGGTCTGGATACAACTCATTTTCGTCATAGACTTGAAGCCTTGCTCTGGCCGCGTTCAGTCTTTTTATCTCCTCTAAACGTCCAAGCTCTCTTTTTAAGTCTTCTACAGATCTTTTCCTTGCAGCATTCTCTTCTTGTTGTTTCTTTAAGAGCAAAGCTTCTTGTCTCTCCTTTTCTATCTTACGTTCAGTCTCTTCTCTTTCGCCTTGAAGACGACGAGTTACTGCAGCTACTTCTTGCTCTGCAACTATCTTCTTGTCCTCAACTTCAAGTCTTTGGAGTTTCTCTTGGTGGCACTCTTGCTCAGCCATAATCTTCAACACAGCCTTTGTGGCTGCATACTCAGCAGCGGCTTCTTGTCGTTTAACTGAGGATACATTAGAGCGAATGGAAGTGGCCTTAGAAGACTTAAAGTCTGGAGATGACACACTGGAAATCGTAGATGCGAATACGGAGCTTGCATCCGGCCAAATCAGTTCCTCCTTTCTTCCTTGAATTTGAGATTGCGCGTTGTGTACAACAATCTTGGTGACTGATATACATTTATCCAGCTTGCGGCGCATCTCGTGAGCTGGGCTGTCAATCCTGCGATATTCTTCATAAACATTATTCAGTTCAGATAACTCTCTTTGAATAGTGCTGCTGTGTTCGTGTAGGATGTTACTTGGATCTTGTTGTGTAACTGATTTCTTAGCCACCTTAGTTAAAGCTTTCCAGCGTTCATAAATGCTGTCAAAGCGAATTAGTAGTTCTTTTGTTTTTTCTTTCTGAAATTCTTTTCCCTTTTCCGTTAATGTACGGGCTCTTCCACTTCGTCGAGGCTCTTCAGACTGTACTGCTTCTTGTACAACGCTAGACTCATCTGTCTGCTCTGTCTCTTCTACTGGCTCTACGAGTGATCCTTTACACTGACTCTCTTTACTTCTATGTGACATATTAACTTATTTGAAAGTAACCTGTACACAAGACAGTTGTCTTAAATAAACAGTAGAGTTTACAACAAACATTTTACAAAAAGAAATACTCAAGAGAATAGAATATGCCAAGTTAAGTTATTGTCTTTGAAATTAACCCTTCAGAATAAAGGCAGGCATTATAAAGATTTTGAAATGTTGCAGAATCACTCAAAATAACAGCTTACTTAAATGCACAAACATAAATCCTCTTCTTAAGTAAATCAATGACTTATATTCAATGAAATAAAGAATTATCAATATCGCTAAATCACTTACATTAATGTCTCTTAATATCTTGTTACACACTGTTATGTTACTTGGCTACACACAGCCCTTTGAAGTCCTTTATATTTTCCAATCCTTGTGTCACCTTTTCAGAACACAAACTTAAGTGTCTGACTTACGGACGTCTTCATGAAAAAACGGATGAACTTGTGTGAGTCCTTTAACACTGAACAGTGGCTTATATGTGAGTCCGTCTTGACGAGCCGTCTTGCAGAGCAGGTCAGGAAACGATCACGCAGACTCGAGTTCGACTATCACTCCCTCCAGGAAATACACGACGCCGCTGTTCTGGTTACTGATGGATTTATTCTTCTACAAAATTCTCCACCGTCATCAATCCACCGTCGAACTGTTTAAATACATTTCAACACATGCACAAAAAACAAGTTGGCGTTCACGTTACAGAAACCTTGCACGTAAATATGCGCGACAAATAATTAACATAATGAACATACCTCGCTGGCTGCACACAACTGAGAGGGAAATGGGTCCACTTAGAAACAAGAATACTTGTAAATAAACACGTCGTTAATTTAACTTATCTTTCAGAGTACTAAACTTTACCGCCGCTACTTTACCGCGATGTCTGGAACTTGTCACCACTAAAAGCGTCCCAACACAACATAGAATGTACAGATAGTTCCTATCACATAAATACAAGCAAAATCAATATTCAAAATACAAGTTGTACAAATAATAATGATATTATGTAAAACCTATTAATAATGACATGAATAACATTTATGGCAGTTAAAATCAGTAACAAACTACGCCGCCAGGGACTCAAATCCTGCAGTGCCAGACGTGTCCCCCTGCTTAAGCCAGTACATGTCCAGGCCCGTCTGAAGTTTGCTAGAGTGCATTTGGATGATCCAGAAGAGGATTGGGAGAATGTCATATGGTCAGATGAAACCAAAATATAACATTTTGGTAAAAACTCAACTCGTTGTGTTTGGAGGACAAAGAATGCTGAGTTGCATCCAAAGAACACCATACCTACTGTGAAGCATGGGGGTGGAAACATCATGCTTTGGGGCTGTTTTTCTGCAAAGGGACCAGGACGACTGATCCGTGTAAAGGAAAGAATGAATGGGGCCATGTATCGTGAGATTTTGAGTGAAAACCTCCTTCCATCAGCAAGGGCATTGAAGATGAAACGTGGCTGGGTCTTTCAGCATGACAATGATCCCAAACACACCGCCCGGGCAACGAAGGAGTGGCTTCGTAAGAAGCATTTCAAGGTCCTGGAGTGGCATAGCCAGTCTCCAGATCTCAACCCCATAGAAAATCTTTGGAGGGAGTTGAAAGTCTGTGTTGCTCAGCGACAGCCCCAAAACATCACTGCTCTAGAGGAGATCTGCATGGAGGAATGGGCCAAAATACCAGCAACAGTGTGTGAAAACCTTGTGAAGACTTTCAGAAAACGTTTGACCTGTGTCATTGCCAACAAAGGGTATATAACAAAGTATTGAGAAACTTTTGTTATTGACCAAATACTTATTTTCCATCATAATTTGCAAATAAATTCATAAAAAATCCTACAATGTGATTTTCTAGATTTATTTTCTCATTTTGTCTGTCATAGTTGACGTGTACCTATGATGAAAATTACAGGCCTCTCTCATCTTTTTATGTGGGAGAACTTGCACAATTGGTGGCTGACTAAATACTTTTTTCCCCACTGTATATAATTTGTACCTGTTTCCTTCACAAGGTCCTTTGCTGTTGTTCTGGGATTGATTTGCACTTTTCGCACCAAAGTACGTTCATCTCTAGGAGACATAACACGTCTTCTTCCTGAGCGGTATGACGGCTGCGTGGTCCCATGGTGTTTATACTTGCGTACTATTGTTTGTACAGATGAAAGTTGTATCTTCAGGCATTTGGAAATTGCTCCCAAGGATGAACCAGACTTGTGGAGGTCTACAAAACAAAATTCTGAGGTCTTGGCTGATTTCTTTTGATTTTCCCATGATTTCAAGCAAAGTGGCACTAAGTTTGAAGGTAGGCCTTGAAATACATCCACAGGTACACCTCCAATTGACTCAAATGATGTCAATTAGCCTATCAAAAGCTTCTAAAGCCATGACAACATTTTATGGAATTTTCCAAGCTGTTTAAAGGCACAGTCAACTTAGTGTATGTAAACTTCTGACCCACTGGAATTGTCATATAGTGAATTATAAGTGAAATAATCTGTCTGTAAAAAATTGTTGGAAAAATTACTTGTGTCATGCACAAAGTAGATGTCCTAACCGACTTGCGAAATCTATAGTTTGTTAACAAGAAATTTGTGGAGTGGTTGTTTTAATGACTCCAACCTAAGTGTATGTAAACTTCCGACTTCAACTGTATATGTGATGGTAAAGCGGGATGTGGTTGAGTGCTTATGATAACTAAATGAGAGTCTGTCTAATACCAGTGGATGAGACTGACTGTATTTGGGGTGAGAATTCTAGATGTGGTTGAGTGCAGTAACTAGTCTGAGGGTCTAATGGCCTTCAGAGCATCTTCACTAATGACGTCCTCTGTGTCCCTCTGGTTGGCACCTAATGAGGTCAATAGGGCTGACAGACAGACTGAAAGACAGACAGACATACAGATTCAACCATGCAGAGAGTGAGAGAGAGAGAGAGAGAGAGAGAGAGAGAGAGAGAGAGAGAGAGAGAGAGAGAGAGAGAGAGAGAGAGAGAGAGAGAGAGAGAGAGAGAGAGAGAGAGAGAGAGAGAGAGAGAGAGAGAGAGAGAGAGAGAGAGAGAGAGAGAGAGAGAGAGAGAGAGAGAGAGAGAGAGAGAGAGAGAGGGGGGAGATCCAAACTGAGAGAGAGATCCAGAGGAAGAGGGACAGAGATCAGAATGCAGCAGAAGTGACTTGTTTGGGTGAGAAATAAGGAGAGGGTGAATATGGTTTGAAGTTACTTTAATAAGAGGGAATGACTCACACAAACACACTTATTAAATCACGTACACACACACACGCATGAACGCATGCATGTGCAAACTCAGGCACGCACACACACACATGCACACACACACACACACACACATACAGTAAACACATTCATACAACCAGCTTTTCATCCCAGTCCTCGCTGCCAGGGTCGACCTCACACACACATTGCCGTCTGTTTGCATCTTGATTTTCCCACCACAAAGGCCACAGTCACAGACAGACAGATTACAAGTGAGGCTTTCCCTTCAAGGATATTATAAATGGGAACTCAGAGCCCGTCACCCGCAAAGACCTCTGCTCTGGGTGGTCGCTTCCACGTGCCACAGATCTGAGCTCCGAGATTATTTATAATCACACTGAGGACAAAGTGGAGGAGGAGGAGGAGGATGAAGACAAGAAAAAGGAGGAGGAAGAGGAGAAGGAGGAGGAAGAAGACAAGGAATAGGAGGAGGAGGAGGAGGAGGAGGAGGAGGAGGAGGAGGAGAAGGAGGAGTAGGAGGAGGAGCGGACAATTACAGTGAGCCAGACCCAAAATGTCACATCAAATGCTTGTCTTTTCTGGTGCCCCACCTCATAGTCATGCTGTTATTATGTTCCCCTCATGCACTATGCATCTTAAGCTCAAAATGTAGAAGACCACTTGATTTCATCACCACTCATACTCATACACTCATTACTGTATGTGTGTGTGTGTGTGTGTGTGTGTGTGTGTGTGTGTGTGTGTGTGTGTGTGTGTGTGTGTGTGTCTGTGTGTGTGTGTGTGTGTGTGTGTTAGTGTGTTATTAAACCGTCCGCACTGGAGCAACGTCGGTTGTGTTGATGTTTGGTTTGAAGGACATGTCATCCGTCATTGGAATGAGACTGTAGATCATGGCGCTTTTTTTTGCTCTTTGTTAGCGGTCTGAATCTGTCACAGGAGATAAAAACTCTGTAGATTTCCCAGGCAGATTTACAGCGCCATTATATCCTCCACATTATACAGTAAAGCATCTGCAACCCACATTATGTTCCTGCTGTTTCTCACCCAAACATCCCACTGGGCACAGATGTCAATTCAACGTCTATTCCACATTGGTTCAAAGTAATTTAATTGAAATTATGTGGAAACAACGTTGATTCAACCAGTTTCTGCCCAGTGGGAATTCACTCCTTCACTCCTGCTCTCTAACATTGATCTCTCCTCCATCTCTTTGTCTCTTTCTCAGTCTCTCATTCTCTCTCACACATTCTGCCCTTTCTCCCCCTCTCTTTTCAAGTCTCTAAATGCACCACAGGTGAATTATTGAGTCCATCCTATTGTTTGCTTGCCACCATCATTTTCTTTACTGAGGAACCGCTCTGCATATTGAACAGGTTAGATGGAATATCTAAGATTGTGTCATGGTGTTTGTATTTTTACAGCACATTTTCTTGTGTAAGAGCTGTTTGAAAAGACCACCTGAAATTTCAGCCTGGTTTGGTGGGATGGAGTTTTGTCCTTCCATGGTGACATCACCATGCGATAAATTAGTTAATAGACCAATAAGAAAGAGAGTTCCAAACCTCTCTGCCAATAACAGCTACTTTTCAGTTTTCCCATCCCAACTCCCAGACAGTTCTAGCAAAATTCTTGCTTGAGAAATTGCCCTTTGCTAAGAAGCTATTTCTGTTTATTTTTTATCATTTTAATTTAAAACAATCTCAGTAAGGTACTTAATTGTTACCCAGAAATTATTTGATATCGAGATAAAATGGCTGCATTGGACCTTTAAGTACTTTAGGCAGTTTGAGTAGATTTCTCTGTCAGTCCTCTATCTCTCTCTCCTCCCTCTCTCCCTCTCTCTTTCTCTCCCCTTCCCCTCCCCCTTCCTCTCTCTCTGTCGCACTCACCTCAGGCTAACCCAATATAATATTACATTTCTGAGCCACTCACTATGCCAATGGCTTCAGAGAGAGAGAATGAGGGATGAAGGATGGCGGTAAAGACCTGAGGGCTAGAGGGCCTGTGTCAGAAGGAGGTTGGAGTTGACCGTACCGTAGCTCTCAGGTAAAGACCTGGGACCTTAGGGATAGAGGGCCTGTGTCAGGATGAATGTCCCCCAGCCTCAGAACCCTGCTGCCTGTCACTGGAGAACCCTCTGAAGGGGCAGGTCTGGCAGGATGTCTCAGTGATTATGACTTGGAGAGACAGGGGGAGGTGGAGGGAGGGGGAGGTAGAGGGAGGAGGAGGTAGAGACAGGGGGAGGTAGAGGGAGGGGGAGGTAGAGACAGGGGGAGGTAAAGGGAGGGGGAGGTAGAGGGAGGGAAGGGAGATGGTGGCAGGCCCCTATTGGATGTCACAATCAAGTGTCAGGAGCTCCATGTTAGATTATGTATGATGATGAGGAAAGAGGAAAACGAGAAGGAAGATTTTGATAATGACGTTCGGTATGGTCACAACAATGATGATGATGATGATGATGATATTGATGATGCCTTGGTAGAAATGGTGAATCATTCCAGAGTAGGCCAGAGTTGTCATACAGACTGCTATGAAAACAGTGTTAGGTGAGATGCCACACATTTGCATAAGGTGATAAATTGACGTTTTCCCCATGTGTCACATGATAACTGATTAGATTAGAGCAACACTTGATGCAACATTAATCTCATTAAAACACAAATGATGTCAGATAGAACTGCACAAAACCTCACTGACTGAACATCATGTTCATGGAAGCCTGTGATGAGCCACTGTTACAAATTTACTGAATCACTGCAATTTATTCCAAATGATTTCTATTGATGATCACATTCATCAGACTGAGAGGTCTATGAGTTCTTCTCTGACTAGTACCAGGCTTCCTAAGGTAATCTCCTATCCTCTTTAGCATTATATCCAGCCTCAGGTACAACCCCCACCACTCCTCCTGCCGCCACGCCACGCCCTATCCTATATCTGTAGTCCTCCATGCCTGCTCCAGAAGACGCTGGGTTCTGCCTCAGGAGTCCTCTATCTGCCTCCTCCAGCAAGCCACAAGACACTGGATCGGTCTCCCCTCAGGAGTCTGGCTCTTCCCTCTTCTCAATGTGAATCCCTATCTTATGGAGATGTTCCTGTAGCCATCTTGCTCCGTTGGGGTTCAGGCCGGGGTTATATAGTTAATCACTTTGTGACAGATGCCTTTGCAAAAATCCCTAGCAACACAACTATAATTTGATTGGCATTGCCTACCATCAATCTCCCTTATCCAGACACATCTACAGTACCTTCAGAAAGTATTCACATCATTGACTTTTTCCACATTTTGTTGTGTTACAGGATGAATTTAAAATTGATTCAATTGAGTTTTTTTTGTCACTGGCCTACACACAATACCCCATAATGTCAAAGTGGAATCATGTTTTTTAAAATTTTTACAAAATAATTTAAAATGAAAAGCTGAAATCTCTTGAGTCAATAAGTATTCAACCCCTTTGTTGTGGCATGCCTAAATAATTCACATATTAAGTTTCATGGACTAACTCTGTGGTCGATAATATTGTTTAAAATGATTTATGAATGACTACCTCATCTCTGCACCCCACACATATAATTATCTGTACGGTCCCTCAGTCGAGCAGTGAATTTCAAACACAGATTCAACCACAAAGACAGACACCTATTGGTAGATGGGTAAAAAACAAAAGAAGCAGATATTGAATATCCCTTTGAGCATGGTGAAGTTATTAATTACACTTTGGATAGTGTATCAAAACACCCAGTCACTACAAAGACACAGGCGTCCTTCCTAACTCAGTTGCCGGATAGATAGGAAACCGCTCGGGGATCTCACCATGAGGCAAATGGTGACATTAAAACAGTTACAGAGTTAAATGGCTGTGATAGGAGAAGACTGAGGATGGATCAACAACATTGTAGTTATTCCACAATACTAACCTAATTGACAGAGTGAAAAGAAGGAAGCCTGTACAGAATAAAAATATTCCAAAACATGCATCCTGTTTACCACAAGGAACTAAAGTATTACTGCAAAAAAATTGTCAAAGCAATTAACTTTTTGTCCAGAATACATTACATTTACATTTTAGTCATTTAGCAGACGCTCTTATCCAGAGCGACTTACAGTTAGTGAGTGCATACATGTTTTTTATTTTTTCATACTGGTCCTCCGTGGGAAACGAACCCACAACCCTGGCGTTGCAAACGCCATGCTCTACAAACTGAGCTACACGGGACTATGTAGTGTTATGTTTGGGGCAAATCCAATACAACACATTACTGAGTACCACTCTCCATATTTTCAAGCATAGTGGTGGTTGCATCATGTTATGGGTTGGCTTGTAATCGTTAAGGACTGGGGAGTTATTTTAGGACAAAAAATTTACAGAATGGAGCTAAGCACATGCAAAATCCTAGAGGAAAACCTGGTTCAGTCTGCTTTCCACCAGACACTGGGAGACAAATTCACCTTTCAGCAGGACAATAACCTAAAACACAAGGCCTGGAGTTGCTTACCAATATCTACACTGGAGTTGCTTTATCTTGGCCAGGTCACAGTTGTAAATGAGAACTTGTTCTCAACTGGCTTACCTGGTTAAATAAAGGTGAAATAAAAAATTAATAAAAATAAAACCAAGAAGACAGTGAATGTTCTTGAATGGCCGAGTTACAGTTCTGACTTAAATATACATGACATCATACAAGACTTGAAAATGGTTGTCTAAAAATGATCAACAACCAGTTTGACAGAGCTTGAATAATTTTGAAAAGATTAATGGGCAAATGTTGCACAATCCAGGTGTAGAAAGTTCTTAGAGACTTACCCAGAAAGACTCACAGCTGTAATCGCTGCCAAAGGTGCTTCTGTGTTTAATTTTCAATAGATTTTCTATAATTTCTAAAAACATGTTTTCACTTTGTCATTATGGGCTAATGTGTTAAATCTGTTTAATCCATTTTGAATTAACAAAACAAAATGTGGAATAAGTCAAGGAGTATGAATACCCTAGCTAAACAGAGAGATGTGTCTCTTTTCTCAGGTTGTTTTTCCCGTCGCTTTTGTAATCTACAACGGGTCAGCTGTAGTGTCGATCCCCACCCAGCGCTGTAAGAAAGGCACCTATCTAGTGAGGGGAAGATGAGGCTGGGAGAAGACGGTAGGAGGAAAGGACGTAAGGAGGGAGCCCAGTGGTCAGACAGACAGACAGACACAGACAGACAGACAGACAGATTCCACCGACCAACCAACCGACCTCTCTTCTTCCCTCTTCCGCGGACCAACAGACAGACCGACGACCTCTCTCCTTCCCTCATCCACAGACCGACAGATGACCGACTGACAGATAGACCTCTATCCTTCCCTCTTCCACAGACCGACAGACAGTCAAACAGAAAGACAGACAGGTAATAGGATGCTCCAGCCTGTCCTCTGAGAGGGTTGTTCTCTGTGTGTCAGAGGAGCAGGGCCTTTGTCCTTAGGGGACCCAGAGGACACCCGACATGCTGTTGCAGACAGCGGGCCATGGCGGGCGGAGAGTAACAATGGAAGGCCCTCAATTAGAATGGGATGTTGGAGGACATGGCTACAAACAATTTCCGTGGGGCCAGAAGGAGAAATAATAATAGGGTTTACTGCATCCTGAGGCTTTGCTATGTAAATAAGACTCTTTCACTTCTCTCTCTCTCTCTCCTCTCTCTCTCTCTCTCTCTCTCTCTCTCTCTCTCTTTCTCCCTCTTCTCTCTCTTTCTCTCTGTCTCGCTCTCTCTCTCTCACTCTCTCACTCTCTCTCCTCCTCCGCCACCTCCAGAGGGTGTCCAATTTGCATTGTTGCACTGGGTGTTAAATGTTTTGAATACACTAAAAAACAGCCACACTTGTTAAGTTTTCACACATTTCCCTATTATTCAGGCATTTCCTAGCAAGCACATCCATGAAATGTGATCTTGTATTGTGGCAGAGAGCAGAGCAGAGAATTACAAACCATTTGGCTCTGCAGGATTTAACTAGGCTATACATTCACATACTGTATATTATGTGAGAAGTAATTTAGTTAGTGAGTTACTATGAGATTAATACAGTCCGTGTGGCTTAACATACACTGAGTATACAAAACATTAAGAACACCTGCTCTTTCCATGACATAGACTGACCAGGTGAATCCAGGTGAAAGCTATGATCCCTTATTCATGTCACTTGTTAAATCCACTTCAATCAGTGTAGACGAAGTGGAGAAGACATGTTAAATAACGATTTTTAAGCTGTGAGACAATTGAGACATGGGATTGTGTATGTGTGCCATTCAGAGGGTGAATTGGCAAGACAAAAGATTGAAGTGCCTTTGAACAGGGTATGGAAGTAAGTTCCAGGCGCACCGGTTTGTGTCAAGAACTGCAAACAGTGGTGGTCGATGCCGTTTAAGATGAGGCTGGACATTTCTTTTTTTTAATGAGCATGGCTTTATTTCTATTACAACATATTGGATGACTGTCGTTCATATTCAATTCACCCAGCTCAATGTAACATCGATAGGTTTAGGTATTTTCCCTATACCCATCATGAAGTTGTTACAACCTAGCCTATGAATGAAAGTTTACAACGTACAGGTTGAGAGAAACATTTGAGTACTCAAGGTGACAGACAGTGACACATTCAATACCGCCTTGCACACTCTTGCCTGCATCTAGCTGATCTAGAGTGTAGCCATTAGTCCAACAGTTGCAAACAAGTTTCTATTGGACAAATTCAGGTATGTTTATCCATGTTTCGTTCTGTTTGCTTCCGTTTAAGAAACATTTTTCAACAGAATTGGTGGAATGAATACACCCCGATCACACAGTTCACTTTCATAGCAGTCAAATACAAACAGCATGATCACTTTGCTCATTAATTCCTTCTCGCATCTACGCACTCTCCTCCTCTCACCTTTTCCCTTTGCTTGTGGGCTTCAGTACACAACACATTAGCTGTCTGTGACCAGGTGAAAAAATGCTTTCCCAGCCAAACCTTCATATCATAACAGGGCTGTGGTGGTCACATAATTTAGTCAGCCTGTGATTGTCAAGCAAATAACTGTCGGTCTCACGGTAATTGACCGTCAATTAACAGAAACACATTTAGCATCTCCTGGCTTACACACATAGCCTACAAGCCACTGATGCAGACCTTTGGAACATCTACATTTTAAAGTCTAATAAATCCATGTAATATGGCCTACACCATATTCACAATAAATCTATTATTAATTTTAGACAGGTCTAAAGAAGCATGATATGAAGAAAATGTAGTCTATTTCAGAAGAACAGAATAGCATACTCTTGAGTTGTCCTTATGTTAGGTCCTGATCTGGCGATGCCAAATGGCTTTGGGCTACACTAGTTAATTTAGCAGACAAGATTTGCTTAGAATTCTGTGGCATTATTTTATTGTATGAAGAATACAATTGAACAAAGCTGAATAAAAATAGAAAGGATATTTTCTCATTCACAATTTGACAAGCACTTGATAATGCCTAGAATTTCACAGCGGCATCCCCTTTGTGTGGCCGTAACGCACCCTAAGAAAATCCATGCTGTTTGCGGCCAGTGGATGTTGTGCCCTTCTACCTGAGTGCTGCGCGCTCCATCACGTGATCAGGTCTTTCACACAGGCTACAAGTGAAGACAGACACATCGGGTACGCAACTGCGCGCATCATTATCCAATTCCGAGGTGCATATTGAAGATATTGGAAGAACTGTCCACATTTACTTTTCGTCAGCCAACAAGATGAGTAGGCCTGTCCCCATTGGAGAAACCTTTATGGTTCCAGGGAGAATACTTTTTGGTTCCACTTAGAACTCTTTTGGGTTCCATGTAGAACCCTCTGTAGAAAGGGTCCTACATGGAACCTAAAAGGGTTCTACCTGGAACCAAAAAGGGTTATTCAAAGGGTTCTCCTATGGGTTCAGATAGCACCTTTTTTTCTAAGAGCGTACTGTAATCGGGTTGTGATTTGATGATAGTGTAAAACTGCTGGAAAAACACATTCCCTTGCCTGTCCCGGTCATGTGATCTATTTAGGGGAGAGCCGGGACAAAAGTAAAATGGGCAAAAGTAACACGCCCATTTTCTCAGATAACACAGAAGCTGGAATGACGTAGTGAAGTCAGCACATTCCTAATGTTGAGGACAAGCTTCCTGCAAAAAACAGCTCAATCTGACCATGTTTAACAGAGTTGTCAACAGAAAGTTGTTCTGAGCGATGTAAGTAAAAACAAAAACGGACCTGGAAGGATTTACCGGTTGTAGACTTGTGTCTAATTGTTTAGGTTCCAAAAATATGTCTTTTTTTTACCCATCTAGTGACTAAATGACAGCATGGGTTTCAAGTATCGTGCTAGCTAGTCTTGGGTGTTAGCCTGGGAGAAGTTACTGGAGAGACGGGTGGGATGAAAGTAACACAATGTCATCACAATAACATTTAAAAAATGTTTAAGCACAGGCCATCAAGTGACTGAATATTTGAAATCTATATACGTCATCATTAGAATTACGCCTTAATCAATTGACATGATGGATCAGCTTCTCACATAAGCTTTTACCGACAGGTTGGTGGTTACAAATACATATCTTTTTGATTCTGGGGTTCAATTACCTTGTGTCAAGCCTATGGAAATGTGATAAGCGTGATGAGTTTACTGTTTGTGAAGAGAATCAAAATGTTTATTCAATCAAGACATGAGGAGCGCGCATGAAAATGGTGAAAAAAATCTCCTACTACATTCCCATTAAAGTGAGATGAGAGAAGGATGATTAGCTATTAGGTGATCCATTTTAGAATGATTTAATATTGTAAAGCAAAATATTGTGGTTGCGCAACATTGCGATGTTGACTCATGGTACATTTTTATAACTGTTGAACCTATAGCATGAATTATTAAAATCGACACAAACATGAAATTATGTCTGATAGTACATTTGTTGAAAGTAATGAGCATTACAAACCAGAAACATGTAGATAAGACAGATATTGTGCACTTCTTGCTTGCTGTTACTTCTGTCCCAAGGCTGTGTTACTCCCGCTCCGCCGGCAGGTGCAAAAGTAACATTGCGGTCAAGGTTTCCGTTAGCTGGTAATATCAGGCTTTTGGCCTATAAACATTTTTAAAAAGCTGATAAATAAAATTGACGCCAGGCAATTGTCTGGGAGTAGAAGGGAAAACTATAATGCTTTTTAGCATATTAATTTATGGAAATACCAGTCGATGTAAATACATTTGACTGGTCATGCTTATCGGTCGATAGGTTCATTTGTATAATGTAGTGGAATTAAGTTGGCGTGTGCGTAGGCTACAGTATATTCGTTATGTATCTTATTTATCACACCCGTACAGCATACAGGAAAATCTGTCAGACATAGCAAGAGCTGCTGCTACAGCATCTCAAATGGCAATGGAAGGCAGGCTTCATCAGCTCGTCACACACCACTTTGCAATGAGCTGGAGGCAATAGGCTATGCATTTTGAAAACATATACCTCATTGTATAAAGCCTGAACGTTTTAATACATACAGTGCATTCGGAAAGTATTCAGACCCCTTGACTTTTTCCATATTGGGTTACGTTACAGCCTTATTCTAAAATGTATTACATGTATATTTTTCCTCATCAATCTACACGCAATACCCCATAATGACAAAGCGAAAACAGGTTTTTATAAATATTTGCAATTTTTTATTTTTTAAATAAACTATTTACATAAGTATTCAGACCCTTTGCTATGAGACTCGAAATTTAGCTCAGGTGCATCCTGTTTCCAATGATCATCCTTGAGATGTTTCAACAACTTGATTGGAGTCCACCTGTGGTAAATTCAATTGATTGAACATGATTTGGAAAGGCACACACCTGTCTATATAAGGTCCCACAGTTGACAGTGCATGTCAGAGCAAAAACCAAGCCATGAGGTCGAAGGAAATGTCCGTAGAGCTCCGAGACAGGATTGTGTCAAGGCACAGATCTGGGGAAGGGTACCAAAACATTTCTGCAGCATTGAAGATCCCCAAGAACACAGTGGCCTCCATCATTCTTAAATGGAAGAAGTTTGGAACCACCAAGACTCTTCCTAGAGCTGGCCGCCCGGCCAAAATGAGCAATCGGGGGAGAAGGGCCTTGGTCACGGAGGTGACCATGAACCCGATGGTCACTCTGACAGTGCTCCAGAGTTCCTCTGTGGAGATGGGAGAACCTTCCAGAAGGACAACCATCTCTGCAGCACTCCACCAATTAGGCCTTTATGGTAGAGTGGCCAGATGAAAGCCACTCCTTAGTAGAAGGCACATGACAGCCTGCTTGGAGATTGCCAAAAGGCACCTAAAGGACTCTCAGACCTTGAGAAACAAGATTCTCTGGTCTGATGAAACCCAGATTCAACTCTTTGTCCTGAATGCCAAGCGTCACGTCTGGAGGAAACCTGGCACCATCCCTACGATGAAGCATGGTGGTGGCAGCATCATGTTGTGGGGATGTTTTTCGGTTCACCTTCCAACAGAACAATGACACGAAGCACACAGCCAAGACAACGCAGGAGTGGCTTCGGGACAAGTCTCTGAATGTCCTTGAGTGGCCCAGCCAGAGTCCGGACTTGAACCCGATCGAACATCTCTGGAGAGACCTGAAAATAGCTGTGCAGCGATGCTCCACATCCAACCTGACAGAGCTTGAGAGGATCTGCAGAGAAGAATGGGAGAAACTCCCCATATACAGGTGTGCCAAGCTTGTAGCCTCATACCCAATAAGACTCAAGGCTGTAATCGCTACCAAAGGTGCTTCAACAAAGTACTGAGTAAAGGGTCTGAATATTTACGTATTTTTTTATATACATTTGCATAAATTTCTAAAAACCAGTTTTTACTTTGTCATTATGGGGTATTGAGGGGGGGGAAAAACAATTTAATCCGTTTTAGAATAATAAAAAAATGTGGAAGAAGTAAAGGCGTCTGAATACTTTCTGAATGCACTCTATTATGAAGCATGTCTTACCTTGCTTTAAAGTAGCCTGTTAGATCTCCTTTCTTTCTAAATTTCTAACGGATATTTCCATCTCTGTCACATGAAACTGCTTGCATGTGAGATTCCTTTTGACAATGGTGTTTTCCTGCTAATTGCATTATGGAATGAACAGTCGCGCGTAGCCTACTGCCTTGCGCGCATTGCTGCGCTTATAATGTGAAGAAATAATAGTTTATCAACATTTTAAGCTAAACGTTCTGATCTGTTGCATCAGACTCATTGCTTTAAAAATATATATGTAGCCGAGGCCTACTAGTTGTATACACACAACTGTCCCAGAGTCTTTTTGGAATTGCCTATTTCTCAACAAGCTTACCAATAGAATAGGCAAACTTTTCTACTATGGGGGATAGTAGATTGACATGGGGTAGTAATTTTGTTGTTCATTTCTTGTCTTGTAGGCTGAGGAAAAGTACATGTGGGCAGTTATTCCAACATCTTCAAAGTGTACATCAGAATTCGATAAGAAGGACCTCACATCCTCGACTTGCATGTTCTCTTAATATGAATGACCATAATCTAAATGTGATTTCTGTCATTCTGGATGCCCTGATCAGGTTACGCACCCAATGCATATCGGTCTGGCAGATTTCTCAAATGTTTGGTAAATTAAAATGTTGCCGGTCAAATGTCCAGCACCACATTTTCCTAAAGGAAACCCTGGTTGTGGTAGTTCTGTTATCTGTCTATTTAATTTATACTAATTTACCCTAGAAATTAAATTACAGTTGCTATTGGTAGAGGACATACTGTGTATACAGTACACTATATTTACAAAAGCATTTGGACACCCCTTCAAATTAGTGCATTCGGCTATTTCAGCCACACCCATTGCTGACAGGTGTATAAAATCGAACACACAGCCATGCAATATCCATAGACAAACATTGGCAGTAGAATGGCCTTACTGAAGAGCTTAAAATGGCCTTACTGAAGAGCTCAGTGACTTTCAACGGGGGACCGTCATTGGATGCCACCTTTCCAACAAGTCAGTTCGTCAAGTTGCTGCCCTGCTAGAGCTGCCCCGGTCAACTGTAAGTGCTGTTATTGTGAAGTGGAAAGGTCTAGGAGTAACAACTGCTCAGCCGCGAAGTGGTAGGTCACACAAGCTCACAGAATGGGACTGCTGAGTGCTGAAGCACATAGCACGTAAAAATCGTCTGTCCTCGGTTGCAACACTCACTACCAAATTGCCTCTGGAAACAACTTCAGCACAAGAACTGTTCGTCGGGAGCTTCATGAAATGGGTTTCCATGGCCGAGCAGCCGCACACAAGCCTAAGATCACCATGCGCAATGCCAAGCGTCGGCTGGAGTGGTGTAAAGTTCACCGCCATTGGACTCTGGAGCAGGGGAATCGCATTTTCTGGAGTGATGAATCACACTTCACCATCTGACAATCCGACAGACGAATCTGGGTTTGGCGCTACCTGCCCAAATGCATAGTGCCAACTGTGAAGTTTGGTGGAGGAGGAATAATGGTCTGGGGCTGTTTTTCATGTTTCGGGCTAGGCCCCTAGTTCCAGTGAATGGCGATCTTAATGCTACAGCATACAATGACATTCTAGATGATTCTGTGCTTCCAACTTTGTGACAACAGTTTGGGGAAGGCCCTTTCCTTTTTCAGCATTACAATGCCCTGTGCACAAAGCGAGGTCTATACAGAAATGGTTTGTCGAGATTGATTACTTTACATGTACATTTACATTTTAGTCATTTAGCAGACGCTCTTATCCAGAGCGACTTACAGTTAGTGAGTGCATATATATTTTTTCTCCATACTTTAAACCCAAAAGCACAAGCATGTCAAATTCTGTGAGTATGATGATAAAGCAATGATGGACAGGTTGAGACGACAGGCTTGGCGTAAAAGAGGTTGACTTTCTAGACAACATTGCATCGACATAGAAATAGAATGCATAGACATGGAAGTGTTCTGTTCCACAACATTGAGTCTATGCACTCTATTTCTACTTGCAACTTTGCGCTGTGTTCCTCAGTTCTGCAGACTAAGAGTGCCCCCGGGTCTATTTTCTCTGTTGCAGTGTGTCATTTATTCTTCATCAGAGCTGCTGTCATCCTCAGGCTCCGACAGATCAGCAATGGGGAAACGCAAGATGGCCGCCACTCCACTGAGCTGGCTCAACTGTTCTCCAGATACATGAAGGCTTGAAAATATTCGGACGGTTCCGCCATTGTCTCTCACGTTGTCCACCAACCGTACGTATCTACTCCGTGTGGCCACATCTTGGTGCCTGAAGAGCTTATCGCTAATCAACAAGATGTCAATAGCCAATGCTTCGGTAGCTTACTCCACGTGAGCCAACCCATAGAAGGCTCTGTTGGGCTCATGTTGTAGCATCATGTAGAAGTCCTCCAGGGCTTTCACCTCTCCTGCTGCCTTGGTATCAGACAATCTAGCCGTGACAGCTGGATCACATAGAATCTCTTTTAGAGAGTATTTGTGTCCCGAGGAGGAGTGGACCAACATGAACTTGGGCCTGTTCTCTAGCAGAATCTTGGAGTCTTGTCGGACTGCCTCCCTGAAGAGGTAGGCCATGAACTGGTCCTTCACAAACACTGGACTGGCCACCAGTATACACTTCACCACGTCAAAGTTGATATGTCTGAGGATCCCCTGCATCACCGCCTCATAGAACCTATTCAGGGCCTTCTCATGCTGGGTGCAGCTGCCTCTCCTCTTGCGAGGGATGGTCACCTCCACCTTGGCCCTTAGTAGGGTCATAGCGGGGGTCACCAGCACCAGGTTGGCCAGACCCTCCTGCATCACCACGGCCGCTACATCTGCCTTCTGGGTGGGGTCACACGCCTGCTCGATCCTATCGAGCACGACACTATCCCAGATCTTTTTGGCAAGTGTGAACTTCTTGTTTAGCTCCAACTCAATGGTGTGGTAAGCCCCCATCTTCACATATTGATTATCCTGGATGTTGGTTCCCTTCACCCTCAGCTGGCAGGCCTGTGAGTCAAAGTCAATAGTATCCACACACACACACAGGGTGGTGCGCACTGTGGAGCTCCCCATGCTGCCCGTAGATGACTCAGTCTGCACCTTTCTAATAGTGGAGGCTATAAGACTGTCACCGATCTGCAGTAAGTTGTAGGTGTGCCACATGTCAGACGCGAACTGGCTGAGTCAATTCAGTGGCTAGCTTTGCACTTGGCTAGCTAACAGTAGCTGCTAGGGGTAAGTCATAACCTACATTTGTGTTTTGTTTTTACATATTGGTAGCCAGAGTCGTTTAAGGAATTCGGGACATGGGTGACTAGTTAACGTTAGCTTGGCTCTCTCTGTGTGTTCGTGCTGTGAAAGGAGGTGTTTCTTCTTTGTCTGAAAGCAATGGCTAGCTAGTATGCTAACTATTCTAGCTAACTAACTGGCTGAATAAGTTGACGACGGACTCGCTCAAGCTGTCGGGACTAACCCACAACGTTAGACACGGACACGAATGATCTGCTTGGCGTGTTGACACACTGGTGGTTTGTTGTGGCCGAGTATTGGTGCTAAACCGTGTTGTTGGAGTCCGGCATGCTAGCTGGCTGTGGTGTCTTATGTCTAGGTGCCCTGGATGATTTTCACGGAAGAATACTGTACCAAGTTAGCTAGCTGAATAAACTAAGTTAGTCTGTTCCTAGAAAACATTGAACCGCTGTAGTTTACAACAATTATAGTTTCTGAGGTGGAAGTTGGGAGAGTTATATTTGGGTGTTGTGGTGAGGGAGGCCCCGCTCTCTTCTTTCCCAGATGTTTAGTTCATTTCATTCCGATCTCCTTTGCATTATTGTAGCCATTTTCTGTAGCCTGTCAACTATGCCTCTGTCTATCCCTGTTCTCTCCTCTCCGCATAGGCTATACAAATGCCTCACACCGCGTGGCTGCTGCCTCTCTAACCTGGTGGTCCCTGCACGCACCACCCACGTGGAGTTCCAGGTCTCAGGCAGCCTCTGGAACTGCCGTTCTGCTGCCAACAAGGCAGAGTTCATCTCAGCCTATGCTACCCTCCAGTCCCTCGACTTCTTGGCGCTGACGGAAACATGGATTACCACTGAAAACACTGCTACTCCTACTGCTCTCTCCCCGTCTGACCATGTGTTCTCGCATACCCCGAGAGCATCTGGTCAGCGGGGTGGTGGCACAGGAATCCTTATCTCTCCCAAGTGGACATTCTCTATTTTTCCCCTGACCCATCTGTCTATTTCCTCATTTGAATTCCATGCTGTCACAGTCACTAGCCCATTTAAGCTTAACATCCTTGTCATTTATAGCCCTCCAGGTTCCCTTGGAGAGTTCATCAATGAGCTTGACGCCTTGATAAGTTCCTTTCCTGAGGATGGCTCACCCCTCACAGTTCTGGGGACTTCAACCTCCTTACATCTACCTTTGACTCATTTCTCTCTGCCTCCTTCTTTCCACTCCTCTCCTCTTTTGACCTCACCCTCTCACCGTCCCCCCCTACTCACAAGGCAGGCAATACGCTTTACCTCATCTTTACTAGATGCTGTTCGGCTACTAATCTCACTGCAACTCCCCTCCATGTCTCCGACCACTACTTTGTATCCTTTTCTCTCTCGCTCTCCTCCAACACTACTCAATCTGCCCCTACTCAGATGGTAATGCGCCGTCGCTCTCTCTCTCCCGCTATTCTCTCCTCTTCCATCCTATCATCTCTTCCTTCTGCTCAATCCTTCTCCCTCCAATCTCCTGATTCTGCCTCCTCAACCCTCCTCTCCTCCCTTTCTGCATCCTTTGACTCTCTATGTCCCCTATCCTCCCGGCCGGCTCGGTCCTCCCCTCCAGCTCCGTGGCTTGATGACTCATTGCGAGCTCACAGAACAGGGCTCCGGGCAGCCGAGCGGAAATGGAGGAAAACTAGACTCCCTGCGGACCTGGCATCTTTTCACTCCCTCCTCTCTACATTTTCTTCATCTGTTTCTGCTGCTAAGGCCACTTTCTACCACTCTAAATTCCAAGCATCTGCATCTAACCCTAGGAAGCTCTTTGCCACCTTCTCCTCCCTGCTGAATCCTCCTCCCCCTCCCCCCCCCCCCCCCTCCTCCCTCTCTGTGGATGACTTCGTCAACCATTTTGAAAAGAATGTTGACGACATCCAATCCTCATTTGTTAAATCAAATGACACTGCTGGTCCTGCTCACACTGCCCTACCCTATGCTTTGACTTCTTTCTCCCCTCTCTCTCCAGATAAAATCTTACAACCTGCCCGCTTGACCCTATCCCCTCCTCTCTTCTCCAGACCATCTCCGGTGACCTTCTCCCTTACCTCACCTCGCTGATCAACTCATCCTTGACCGCTGGCTATGTCCCTTCCGTCTTCAAGAGAGCGAGAGTTGCACCCCTTCTCAAAAAAACAACACTCGATCCCTCTGATGTCAACAACTACAGACCAGTATCCCTTCTTTATTTTCTCTCCAAAACTATTGAGCGTGCCGTCTTTAGCCAACTCTCTTGCTATCTCTCTCAGAATGACCTTCTTGATCCAAACCAGTCAGGTTTCAAGACTGGTCATTCAACTGACACTGCTCTTCTCTGTGTCACGGAGGCTCTCCGCACTGCTAAAGCTAACTCTCTCTCCTCTGCTCTTGTCCTTCTAGACCTGTCTGCTGCCTTTGATACTGTGAACCATCAGATCCTCCTCTCCACCCTCTCCGAGCTGGGCATCTCCGGCGCGGCTCACTCTTGGATTGCGTCCTACCTGACCGGTCGCTCCTACCAAGTGGCGTGGCAAGAAGCTGTCTCCGCACCACGTGCTCTCACCACTGGTGTCCCCCAGGGCTCAGTTCTAGGCCCTCTCCTATTCTCGCTATACACCAAGTCACTTGGCTCTGTCATATCCTCACATGGCCTCTCCTATCATTGCTATGCAGACGACACACAACGAATCTTCTCCTTTCCCCCTTCTGATAACCAGGTGGCGAATCGCATCTCTGCATGTCTGGCAGACATATCAGTATGGATGACGGATCACCACCTCAAGCTGAACCTTGGCAAGACGGAGCTGCTCTTCCTCCCGGGGAAGGACTGCCCGTTCCATGATCTCGCCATCACGGTTGACAACTCCGTTGTGTCCTCCTCCCAGAGTGCGAAGAGCCTTGGCGTGACCCTGGACAACACCCTGTCGTTCTCCGCTAACATCAAGGCGGTGACCCGATCCTGTAGGTTCATGCTCTAAAATATTCGGAGAGTACGACCCTGCCTTACACAGGAAGCGGCACAGGTCCTAATCCAGGCACTTGTCATCTCCCGTCTGGATTACTGCAACTCGCTGTAGGCTGGGCTCCCTGCTTGTGCCATTAAACCCCTACAACTCATCCAGAATGCCGCAGCCCGTCTGGTGTTCAACCTTCCTAAGTTCTCTCACGTCACCCCGCTCCTCCGCACACTCCACTGGCTTCCAGTTGAAGCTCGCATCTGCTACAAGACCATGGTGCTTGCCTACGGAGCTGTGAGGGGAACGGCACCTCCGTACCTTCAGGCTCTGATCAGTCCCTACACCCAAACGAGGGCATTGCGTTCATCCACCTCTGGCCTGCTGGCTCCCCTACCTCTGCGGAAGCACAGTTCCCGCTCAGCCCAGTCAAAACTGTTCGCTGCTCTGGCACCCCAATTGTGGAACAAGCTCCCTCACGACGCCAGGACAGCGGAGTCACTCACCACCTTCCGGAGACATTTGAAACCCCACCTCTTTAAGGAATACCTGGGATAGGATAAAGTAATCCTTCTACCACCCCCCCCCAAAAAAAAAAAAAAAACATTGTAAAGTGGTTATCCCACTGGCTATAAGGTGAATGCACCAATTTGTAAGTCGCTCTGGATAAGAGCGTCTGCTAAATGACGTAAATGTAAAATGTAAATGTCCTCTGCCTCTTCCGGCATCAGTGTCACCTGTCCGACATTGTCTTTTTCAATATCTTTATGAAGCAACTTCATGGTATAATAGCTTTGTTATAAACAACAGTATTATTTGCTAGCATATGAAGGCGTTATTATTACATTTAGCTGGTGTCATATTTACTCCCTCTCAAGAGTCAAGCCATTTAGCTATTCCTTTAGAACCGCTCAAGAGGTTAGGGTTGGTCGCCTGACCTTGATGTGGAAGAACTTGACCTTCCTGCACAGAGCCCTGAGCTCAACCCCATCCAACACCTTTGGAATGAATTGGAACGCCGACTGTGAGCCAGGCCTAATCAGTGCCCGATCTCACTAATGCTATTGTGGCTGAATGGAAGCATGTCTCCGCAGCAATGTTCCAACATCTAGTGGAAAGCCATCCCAGAAGAGTGAAGGCTGTTATAGCAGCAAAGGGGGGACGAACTCCATATTAATGCCGATGATTTTGGAATGAGATGTTCGACGAGCAGGTGTCCACATACTTTTGGTCATGTAGTGTACGTTGTTTGTCATAAAATATGGTGTCTCTAGCTCTATCAATCTCTGAGTAATTAGGAAAAAATAACAAAAGTGGTACTTTCTCCCAGTTCTTCCCTACATCTAATTAGGGGAAATTAAATGTTAATCTATTCTACTACATTATAAGAGACTGGTCGTTTATTTGCTGTGTGTGTGTGTGTGTGTGTGTGTGTGTGTGTGTGTGTGTCTGTGTGTGTGTGTGTGTGTGTGTGTGTGTGTGTGTGTGTGTGTGTGTGTGTGTGTGTGTGTGTGTGTGTGTGTGTGTGTGTGTGTGTGTGTGTGTGTATGTGTGTATGTGTGTGTGTGTGTGTGTGTGTGTGTGTGTGTGTGTGTGTGTGTGTGTGTGTGTGTGTGTGTATGAGTGTGTGTGTTTGACTCTGAGATGATCCATCTCTTTGTCATCCCTGGGATATGAACCATTTCAATATAAAGAATCCCAAATCCTCCGAAGTTGGTGTAATTATTTAGGGGCTCAGGAAAGTAAGGCCTGTGGTCCTCTGTAGCTCAGCTGGTAGAGCACGGCGCTTGTAACGCCAGGGTAGTGGGTTCGATCCCCGGGACCACCCATACACAAAAATGTATGCACACATGACTGTAAGTCGCTTTGGATAAAAGCGTCTGCTAAATGGCATATTATTATTATTTATTATTATTATTACTTTGGCTAAAACGGATGTTGGACCTTCGCAAATCAGCATACAGACAGAATGGAATTGGATCAAGTCAGCTGACATCTCTCCCTTCAACTCAATCCCTGTTATTCCCCTTTGCTAAGCAGGGCTTTCTCCTTCCTTATCCGTTCACCGGCTTCCACCTCCCCACTAAAATCTCCCTTAAATCCCCCTGTACTGTACCTAGAGGCAAGGCTCCATGCGCTAAAACGCTAATGCTACAAGCCATTCAACAAAGGTCTCCTAGCAACAGACTCCGATCCATCTACTGCTCGCTGCAAATGTATTTTGGGTAAACCTAGTGAGAGAGAGCGAGGGAGATGGAGGAAAGAAAGAGAGAGGGAGAGAGAGAAACAGAGTGTGTGAAGTGGGCGTTGGGTAATGAAGAGATTGCGAAAAGACCATTCTTCCTAACTTGGATAATTAAATCTTAAGGTGTCTGAATCAAGTGTAGTACACCTATATTCTCGCCTCACGCACCACATTAATTGTTTATCCCTCTTGGCTTAGCCTGGCTGTCTCGTTGAGAAAGTGCTCTACTCCTAAGTGACATACGTTGAGGTGTAGGAACTGAATAATTACTGCTAATTAACATGGTGTTAATTAGTACACCAGTAATGGTTAATACCACTAAAAGTCTAAGCCATTGAGGGGGGAGGGGGACTAAGATAACATATGGATTTTTTTTAAGATGGTCAAACCATGGATCATTTAGATATTTGTTTTTGAATTTTAGGACCCCTTTAGGTATCCCCCAAAAAATATTTGATAAAATATTGAATTTGGCCTTTACAACTATAGCCCATAGAAACGCATTGAATAACACATTCATAAATGGCAAAAAAGACAGTCAAAAATAAATCATAAGGAATAAGGTTTTGAAGTGTCTGTGAAATATAAGAAAGCTTCGGAATTATTATTTGTAAAAATTTTGACAAATATTTAACTCCTTATTTTTGTTGGCACAAAACTACCTCCATACTTCCATTTGTTTGTATGGGTTACCTTCAGATGAGTCCCGTGACACTTGTGGGGGACATAGAGAAAAATGGAGAACACCATCGTATTCATGCGAGTCTCCCCTTTCCATAGAGTGCAAATAGTTATGTAGGCCAAACCGTTCAGACGCTACAGACAATTTCGTGAGAAGACTGACATAGGCGGATGCGGTGGAGTGAGATGCAGCCCACGCAAAAAACGTATCTCTAGCTTAAACTGACGGATTGTGATGGATAGTTTTTTATTATGTTTTCTTATACTGAACAAAAATATAAACGCAACATGTAAAGTGTTGGTCCCATGTTTCATGAGCTGAAATAAAAGATCCCAGAAATCTTCCATATGCACAAAAAGCTAATTTCTCTCATATTTTGTACACAAATTTGTTTACATCCCAGTTAGTGAGCATTTCTCCATTGCCAAGATAATTCATCCACTTGACAGGTGTGGCATATCAAGAAGCTGACTAAACAGCATGGTCATTACACAGGTGCACCTTGTGCTGGGGACAATAAAATGCCACTCTAAAATGTGCAGTTTTGTCCCACAACAGAATGCCACAGATGCCTCAAGTTTTGAGGGAGTGTGCAATTGGCATGCTGACTGCAGGAATGTCCAGCCGAGCTGTTGCCAGATCATTTAATGTTAATTTCTCTACCATAAGCCGCCTCCAACATTGTTTTAGAGAATTTGGCAGTACGTCCAACCGGCCTCACAACCGCAGACCACATGTAACCATGCCAGCCCAGGACCTCCACATCTGGTGCTGATGATTATTTCTGTGTAAAAAATGCCCTTTTTGTGGGGATAAACTCATTCTGATTGGCTGGGCCTGGCTCCCCAGTGGGTGGGCCTGGCTCCCCAGTGAGTGGGCCTATGACCTCCCAGGCCCACCCATGGATGCGCCCCAGCCCAGTCATGTGAAATCCATAAATTAGAGCCCAATTAATGTATTTCAATTGACTGATTTCCTTCTATGAACTGTAACTCAGTAAAATCGTAAAAATTGTTGAATTTTGCGTTTATATTTTAGTTCAGTATAGATTGATGCACGGGTGTGTCAATGGACTTAAGGATTAAAATGGGTCTTACTGGGATAGACTGAGATACACTAGAACTGTATCATTAGATTCATTTATCATTTGGGATAGATATCCGCTGTAGGCTGCTATCTTAGTTACAGACTAATAGGTAGTTGACACTATTTAAATGGTTTCTGTGTACGTTGGCACTTTCCCCCAAGAAATGTTCTCTGTGAGAGGTAGGTCTGCTTTGTGTAACAGGGACTTAAAGGCTCATGTAAGAAATGGAGGTGGACACTACAGTATAATCCCCGAGTCTGGATCTCAGGGCTGAGGAACAGAGATTTATAAATGGATCTAATGGTTGTGGTTTAAGAGGCCAGGGTGAGAGGGAGGTTACCACAGATATGTGACCCAGTCACAACCATACATTTATGGGCATGGCAAGCTAAAGCCTCTAAACCCCCTGACCTGATATGTTCAAGTGTGGTTGACGAACAGCGAAGGATTAACCTGTCACAGTCATACACTTTTACATGCACTTGAGGTAATCACATAAGACTAAATACACAAACCAGTTCAAACACATAGCTTGAGAAATTCTCCAGACCCCTTCATGGCATTCCTTTCCAACAGAGCCTCCAAAACTACTATGGCATCAACACCCCCTGAAACTAGCTGGAAACAGGAGATGCCAATCTAAATAAAGCTATAAAACCCAAACAAGATAATGTCTCCCTTAATGATTACACTACGAGAGAGAGAGAGAGAGAGAGAGAGAGAGAGAGAGAGAGAGAGAGAGAGAGAGAGAGAGAGAGAGAGAGAACAATGAGGGAAGAAGAGAGAGTATATATTGATAGAGAAAATAAGATAGAAAGAAAGATTGAATGGAGGAGAGATATTACTTTTTATCCAACAATGAAGCTAATTACAGTAAAACTCTCCTCTCCTCTCCTTTGACAGAGTCAGTTTTTCCATGATAAGCCCATTAGCAGTAGATAATAGATCCGGCCTGTTGGCTAAGAGAGTGCTGCATGTCCAAGTGCTTTTCTTATCACATCAAAGGAAACCTTTTCTCTCCGTCGGTGCCTTTGTCTCCCGTGCGGATCTGAGAGTCGGCTGCTTAACTTCATTTTCTGAGGATCAAGACAGGGAGTAACAAGCACCTTCATCCCAGTCAATGGGCCCGGTCTAGAGAATGGCGAATCAGCATTGTGTTCCAGATGTTAACGCTCCTCACAATAGACTACAGTGTTATGGGATGTGAAAAAAGACTGGCGTTGCCTTTTTATGATTCATGATAATGTGTTGAGTGGGATTATGATTTTGAAGACATATTGTATAGATTCATGTGTTTAGGTTCAGGCGATAAGGTTTTTGTAGCTGCCTTTGTCTGAGATGTCAACTCACATCAACAGTCTGACTGACGACATCGCTGATATTCTCTCCCAACAACAACAACAACAACACAACGCACCCCTGGTCATACACACACACACACACACACACACACATACATCCACACTGTCTTCACACACGCCCCCTCCTAACCCCTGTGTGCTGTCACATTGTGTTTGCCTCCACGTCAGTCTACCCAGCCATATATCCAGAAGGGACAAAATTAAGTTTCCTTAAAGAGCACACTCAGAGGTGTTACTGCCACGTATGTGCCAGCACGCATCTCCTTGACTCATCTCCCCTCCGCCAAACACAGGAGAAAAGAGAAAAACAACCCTAAGACTCAGAGGTTTGCTTTGCTCCTTCATTTTCTCATATTTCTCTTCAGCCAGACTGTATTCAGTTTTCAACGGGAGGATTTCTATCGCCTCAGCTCCCTGAAACACTGCCAAGTTAAATAAGGCATTAGTCATGTCTGATGCTTTCTGTGAAATAAAGCCTTCACTCATATCTGTCTCAATAGCCCAACACTAACAGTACTTTATAAAGCCTTCACTCATATCTGTCTCAATAGCCCAACACTAACAGTACTTTATAAAGCCTTCACTCATATCTGTCTCAGTAGCCCAAAACTAACAGTACTTTAGAAAGCCTTCACTCATATCTGTCTCAGTAGCCCAACACTAACAGTACATAATGACCTGGCCTAATGTATTTTTTTTGCTGTATTGACCCCCCCCCCCCCCAAAAAAAATGTAATCATCTAATATCCAGGAATTCCTTTTAAAATGTGTCTTTAATGTTCTAACATCATAGTTTTGTTTTTTAATTTCTAATTTTTGGGGTAAAAATAGTTTTTGCATCACTACACCAAGTTTTCATATGTGGGTCAAATATGACCCGTATGCATTTCCTATGGAATTCACTGCTGTGCACTTGTCAAACTGACCTTTCTTTTTGCTACAACAATAAAATTAATGTAATTAATCAAGTGTTTATTAAATATCTTGTTTTTAATGTTCATTAATCACCATTTTCATTTCTCCTTTTTAACTCATTGAGTAAAATGAGTTTCATAAGGAGGCTCATAAGAATGTTGCCAGATATACAACCAAAATGGTTTTACAGATGCTGGATGAGGAAGCCATTGGTGCCTCTGACTCAGAATCTGAGGTATCCAATTCAGATGACACAGACTATGTGCCTGTGGGTCAAGTTGGAGTTGTGGATGCACCTGATAGTCCAGCTGTCCTAGATGATTCTACAGATGGGGAGGACTCCTCCTCTGAGGAGAGTGAAAAACAATAAAATAGACTGAGTAAAAAGGGGTCTTACTGGAGTGAACATCCCCCAACTAAAGGCAGGACCAGAATGTCACGATCGTCGTAAGAACCGGACCAAGGCGCAGCGTGATAGGCGTATATCTTTTAATGAGTACATTAACAATAACAACAAAACGATACGTGAAGTCTAAAGGTTAAACACCACAAACCTATACAGATCAAGATCCCACAAATAACAAGTGCCAACAGGCTGCCTAAGTATGGTTCCCAATCAGAGACAACGAGAATCAGCTGCCTCTGATTGGGAACCACCCTGGCCAACATAGATCTACACGACCTAGAACAAAACATAGAAAGTACAACATAGACAATCCACACCCTGGCTCAACATATAAGAGTCCCCAGAGCCAGGGCGTGACACAGAAGCCATAACATCCTGATGAGCTGCCCAGGGCCTGTGCCGGGGTCAACAGTTGTGTCACCAAAAGATGCCTGGAAGCTGTTCATTAGTGACAACATCATTGAGGAGGTCCTAAAGTGTACAAACTTGGACGGAGAACAGCGACAGCAAAAGGGAAAGAGTGGAGAGAGGTCAACAAAGAGGAACTAAAGGCCTTTATTGGTTTAACCCTCCTCGCTGGTGTGGAGAAAAGCTGGGATGTCTCCACATGGGAGCTATTTTTGGATCCACTGCAGAATCCAATGTATAAGGCCACCATGTCGGTCGGAAGATATGAGGATATCCGTCGTGTTCAGAGAGGCAACGGACCACCTGGCAGCTTTCTGGTATGCGTGGGACCTTTTCCTAGCAAACTGTAGAGGAGGGTTCATCCCCAGCGACCGCGTCACAGTGGATGAGCAGCTTTCCTCCAGACATGACACTTGGCATTCTGGACAAAGAGTTCAATCTTGGTTTCATCAGACCAGAGAATCTTGTTTCTCATGGTCTGAGAGACCTTTAGGTGCCTTTTGGCAAACTCCCAAGTGGGCTGTCATGTGCCTTTTACTGAGGAGTGGCTTCCGTCTGGCCACTCTACCAGAAAGGCCTGATTGTTGGAGTGCTGCAGAGATGGTTGTCCTTCTGGAATGTTCTCCCATCTCCACAGAAGAACTGAGGCAATGGAAAGATGTGGGATGATGAAAGAGAGCCATGCCACCACCACTCAGAGCAGCCAGGGCCAGAAGAGGAAGAGGTGCCAGCTCTGCCCAAGTGCAAAGAATAGAAAAGTAAACTGCTGGTGTTCTCAGTGCAACACACCCGTCTGCAAAGAGCACAGTCACATGCTTGTAACAAATGGATGGACTAAGACAGCATAAGTCAAATCAAATCAAATCTAATTTTATTGGCCACATGCGCCGAATACAACAGGTGCAGACATTACAGTGAAATGCTTACTTACAGCCCTTAACCAACAGTGCATTTATTTTTAACAAAAAAGTAAAAATAAAACAACAACAAAAAAAGTGTCAGCATGAAACACACGCACACACATGCACACACACTTTGTTCCTTTTAGTGTTTATGTTTTCTAAATTCACAATTGTTAGTGTTGTCGTTTATATTGATGATGAACTTTGGATTTTCAAAGAAATATTTTTTAATATTATAAAACATGCTTAAAAGGTTGAATGTGAAAACTTTGATTGTAAGATTGATTGTACGAAAAATATGCTAATATTTTCAATAGTCGTTTAGAATTGTCATAATATGTTATCATTGAAATGTGTATCAAACCGTTGAAGAGCGACTAAAAACATTTCAAACAATAAAATAATTATTGAAAGGTCCAAATAATCACTCAAAATAAATATGTTCCACAAAATTGATAATATTTTAGACCCATATAAATAAAACACAGATATTACATTATCGGGTCATTTTGACCCGGCATATGCATTCTTGGGACGTCATGTTTACTATGCATCCTAGGGTTAAAGCCTTCACTCATATCTGTCTTAATAGCCCAACACTAAGCTTTGATGTGTTTATTCCAGTGGTGGAGCCAAACGAATCCAGAAAATATGTTATTGAGTTGTCAAATGGTATTTGTTGCATTATATTCCCTTCCCATCTTCTCTTCATTATGTAGGCCAGTGATGTGATCCAGTGATATGATCCTTTGACTCTCCAATATGTATCAGAGGTATAGATGTGGAACAGAATCAGAACCTGACCCACGCAGCAAAACCCTTAAGTTACAAGGCATGTGCACTAATGTACCTCCTGAGCTAAAAAGGTCCTGACCTCTTGGTAGTCCAAAGTCAGTCTACATACAGGGAGGCAACAGTATCTTGCAATGACGTAGTTCAAAGACTACTGATGCTGATGATAGTGTACAACCCTCAGAACCCAGACAGAGAGAGAGAGAGAGAGAGAGATCCCCACCCTCACTATCGTGCTGATTAATACTATCATATTCACATCACAGATATTGATTTAAACTCAAATGATATCTTTTCTTCCTCTTCTTCATCTTCTAGTGCTTTCTTTCTTTCACCTGCCCATACATGGCCTTCTTTACCTATCTTCATCTCTCTCTCTCTCTCCCTCTCTCTCTCCCCTCTCTGTGGGTTAACATTGGTATTCTTGTGCTGAACACACAGAAGAGACAAGATGTGATCTGTAGCAGGTCAAGTCTGCCTTCCTTTCATCCCCACAGCTTTGAACAGATATAAAGACACTCTAATTGCATTTGCATAATTGCACTGAAGAGACAAAGTTACACACACACACACACACACATACGCACACGCACACAAGCACACACACACACACAAACAGTATACGCACACACTTCAGTTTGCCATTTTGTAGTGTAATGTTCGCCACATGGAGAACATGACTAATTGTGGGTTATAATGAGAAAACACAATCGAAACAAGCCCATAATAGCTACATAAATCATGCTAATACCCTAACAGCCTACAGTCATGTTTAGTTAGCTTGTAAGTTGCTGTTTTTAGACCATGTTTGCTTTCTTAACTTTGCTACCTTCATACCAGCTTACTACCACATGTAAGCCATGGAAAATGTCATCATGCAACAGAGCCAAAGTTGGAGAAACACGTATGTATATTTGGATTAGCTAGTTCCTGCAGAGGTGTATACCAACAAGCTCAGCAGCTCTCAAAGTCACTGCAGAATAAAAATGTATCCACGTTTCTCCAAACGTCATAGTTCGAAGTAGCTCCAAATGTCAAATTTCGAAGAGTTATTGACTCGCTGGGTTGACTCCTCCTGCTCAGTATCGTTCTGTTTCTCCAAACGTCAAATTTAGTAGGTTAAGGGTTAAGGTTTGGGATAGGGGCGGCAGGTAGCGTAGTGGTTAAGAGTGTTGTGCCAGTAACCGAAAGGTCTCTTGTTCTAATCCCCGATGCTGACTAGGTGAAAAATCTGTCGATGTGCCCTTGAGCAAGGCACTTAACCCTAATTGCTCCTGTAAGTTGCTCTGGATAAGAATGTCTGCTAAATGATAAAAAAATATATATATACAAAATGAGTGTCCACCACTGGGATCGAACACACAACCTTCTGATCCAGACTCATGGGTTTACAGTGATCCACCACCCCCTAGCAAAACCCAAACCTATTTGATGGTAATAGTGCTCACTGTTGCCCCTAGTGGACGATTTTGAAGGCATTTCCCGAAGTCCTCAGGACATGGATAAAGGTCAAATTTCGAAGTCACTCTTGAGCAATCTGCCTGCTTATACAGTGAGGCCTCATAAGCACCAGTACATTGTATTAGCGGGTTGGCAAAAGTGTCACAGCTGATTTCCAGAGCAGCTTTCTCCCTCTCATCGCTCAGGTTGAAAATGAAGCAGTCTGATATTTTAAGCCCGTTAACCTATTAAATGATTGATTACTGCATTTAAGTCTGTTTCATTTTTAATCACCGCTCCAATGATGTATTTAATGGAGCCGGAGTTGATGAAGACGTGTGTTTAATAAGGGGGCCAGGAAGAAAGGGAGGAGGGAGGGAGAGGAGGAAGAGAGGAGGGAAGGAAGGAGGGGAGGGTGGTCTCGAAGGCCTGAGCGGCGTCCATCCATTGCCACTGCTTTTGAAATGTACTTTGAATGATCAAAGTCTCTATTCTCATCTCGGAATTCACATACAAATGGTAGACGCTATTTAAGTGATAATGCCCTCAAAGCGGGTGTTTGAAGGCTATATTGGTACTGGTGTTGTTAGGCCCGAGAGGAAGTCGTGCCAATATATCCTCCAAACACCGGCTTCGAGGGCATTATCACTTTTATACGGGATACCAACATATTCAAATAATGATTGACATATTTTCATGTAACATTTTTTTTATTAATTTATTCATACTATATCATCCTTCCACAAATATAGTCCCGACACAAATCTAGGGTTGCTAGAGACGCGACCCAGTCGTTCAGTCTTTTTGTTCTGTGTCTATGGACGCGACCCAGTCATTCGTTCTAAATGTTCCATTGCCATACTGTCTGGCAACGTTCTTATCCCTTGCTTGCTAGCTAGCCAACCACGGCTAATTTACAGTCACGTCAAAAAGTACAGCCAGAATAACAGCAAAGTAGCTGCATTTGCATTTGTTTAAGCTGTTTTCTAGTGACATTTATTTGGATACATCCATAACAATGAGCTAATGAGGCGCGAATCCGCCTGGCATAGAAAATGTGCTCACTCGTCAGGACACTGTTGTTCAGAGGAGCTAGCCAACAACACAGCTACAGTAACACAATCACTTTAAACTGAAGCTGGAAAGACGGCAAATTAGCTGCGTTTTGTTTTGCCTTTTTTCAATTTACATTTTTTTGTATATATCCATAAAAATGATGCCAGCTGATTTATGATTTCGACTGGCTGAGAAACGCTGCCTGTCTGTATCATCCCGAGTCCCGACACGTTCATTACTATGGGACAGCAGGAGATCGAATTTGAATATTGAAACAATGTTGCAAATGTCGGAGAGACAGAGAGCAATGTTTATACAAATCTCCGCTGTTGAAAACGAAATGTTAGTCTAAAAGAAATGTGAGATAATGTCTAGATGCTTTTTATAGTGGATATCAAGTTTATAAGTCCCATGTAGCTCAGTTGGTAGAGCATGGCGCTTGCAACGCCAGGGTTGTGGGTTCGATTCCCACGAATTATGAGAATTTTGAAACATTTCTGTGATAAAAAACCCCACATAAAGCATATAAAGTCTTCGTAATTCATAAAGGTCATGTTAACTGACTGATATTATCTCATAGAACAAACTTATAATATCGCCTAAGCCTGTGTTAACCTCAGAGTTTATTTTCAGCGTTTATTCCAAACCCTAGTCTTTCCCCATTCATTTTCACCATAGGAATAGCTGAACGAACCAGAGGTAACTCATTTCTGTTTTTTAGGACAACAAGCTGGTGAGCTCTATATCATATGAATGGCACAAACCCTGCTCTTTCATTTTTGCTCTTCTCTGTTAGAAATGAGACAATGGATCCATGTTGTTCTCTGTTTGTGTTGGTCTGTGTGTTGAGAATGGATGGATGGACAGATGGCTGGATAGATGGGTATGAAAGGAAGCTCCTTTCTTCCCCAATGCTGTCTGGAATGAAACAAGGACTGGGTCAGTGCTTTGCAAATAATCATGTCTGTTTCTACCTGAAAGTAGAAGGTAGGAGGTTGTTTACACTGGATGAGGGATAAGGGTATTATTTATTTAAACATCCCACTTTATGGTTAATGAATGACTATGTTTGTGATTAAATATTAAAGTCAGCGACTCGTACAATAAGGTAAAGAGTTCCGTTGACCACATGATAGGATCCTCAAGGAAAGCATGCAGAAAGGATTTCTCTGTCTTTCACTTGCACACACACACACACACACACACACACACACACACACACACACACACACACACTCACACGCACACACAGCAGTCCTTGGCCGATCAGAGAGGAGAGGAGAGCCTAATGGTGCGTTGCAGGTGTGCTTTCAACAATCCATTTGTCAAGAGAGGCATTCAATTAGTGCTGGAAGGCAGAGAATGTGAGGGCCTTAGAGTGGCCTCTGTCTGTGTGTGTGTGTGTGTGTGTGTGTGTGTGTGTGTGTGTGTGTGTGTCAGAGAGTGGGATAGAGAGAGAAAAAGAGACAGAGAAGAGTAAGAAATAGAGAGATTATTTCTCCTGAAGGGGTCTCTCCCCGATGAAGAGTTAGCTGTCTGTCCTCACAACCTAACTGATCTGACACAGTACAAACCAGCCCTCAGCACTCTGTCTGTCTCCCTCCTCTCTTTCTCACCCCTGCTCGTTCTCTATTTCTGTCTCCCTTTCTTTCTCCCATGCATGCTCTCTCGACCTCCTAGTTTTCTCCCTTCCCTACATTTAATTAAACTCAAATATGCTTTATTGGCACAGCTGTTCCAAGTGCAACAATAATTCCAAAGCTGTTCGAAACAAAATATGAAAAAACTGCCTTTATACTTTACATCTACTTGCCACATCTCTCCTCCCTGTCCGATTCAGCTGAGAAGATTTTAATGAGAGCTAAGAAAGTGCCTTTTTAATAGAGAGAGCAAGAGAGCGAGAGAAGGAGGATGAAACCAGACATCTCCAAAGAGAGTGTGTGTGAAAGGAGAGAAGAGAATTGGGTTTGGTCAAGCAGAGATGACATTAGGAGGAAGCTCCTCAGTGATCTCCTTAAGCCAGACATCTGAGTGTAGAGGCCAGAGTTTCTGCCTCCATCACGTAACTTCTGCTCTCTCTTCCTCACTCTTTCTATCTCTGTTACCCACAGGGAACATTTTGGGAGATCGGGGGTATTACAGTTTTTCAGAAGCAATATTGTCAACCGGCTGTGAATACAGTACATCCAGCTGTGCATACTGTAGAGTGTATATCAGCTACTTGTATCCCCATCCAACACATGTGATTCATGCTCCGTCACTCGCATGCCTTTGTAACTGCTTTTCAGAAATCAAATCCTGGGTTCCTCCCATGTTCTCATAAATCCCTTTTCACCCTCGTGTCCTGTTCCTCCTCCTCTGCTCTACTCCTCTACTCAAAGGGTGATGTGTGTGTGTGTGTCTGTGTGTGTGTGTGTCTGTTCGCTGCGTCAATGACTCACCGGAATGAATAAACAAGCGGAGTGTCGGAACATCGCATCCATGAGTCGTGGAATGGAGCGGAGCGGGGCGGAGCAGAGGATGACTAGAGAAATGTAAAGGCTACCGTGCTATTCATCTGTAGGCCTGGCATCCCTGTGGCGAGGGACTGGGAGCGGAGCGGAGCCACGGAGAGAGATGAGTAGATTCCATAATGCAGTCATTGGAAAAGGAACACTTATCATTACTTTTTTTTATGAATCACTAACTGCTGCTTCTGAATGCAGAGAGGAGGAACAAAGAAACAGAAGGCAGCCATAACACAATGAGATTGTGTGATTTTGAAGTAGGCGCTATAGACCAGATGAACCCAAAGGAGATGTTGTTTATCTTTGTAATCACTGGCTGAGTCTCTTTGCGTCTCATTCCTATACGCTCTCACTGTATAATTATTTGTTTGTATCTTTCATTCTTATCACCTCCTCTTCCTCTCCGCACGTACTTTGCGAAGAGGAAGTAACAAGAAATGTTTCCTTGAGGAAAATAACAACTCTGAATACTTAGAAAGCAAATTGGGAAAGTAAATAGCTTGTGTTCGTTTTGGCAGTGTACGGCATTGTCTGCTTGTGTCTACACTGAGTAAGTGTGTTTTTTGTGTGAATGTGTGTCTTAGAGTTGACTATGCCCTAATCCAACTTTATACAGTGGGAAGAGCAAGTATTTCATACACTGCCGATTTTGCAGGTTTTCCTACTTACAAAGCATGTAGAGGTCTGTCATTTTTATCATAGGTACACTTCAACTGTGAGAGACGGAATCTAAAACAAAAATCCAGAAAATCACATTGTATGATTTTTAAGTAATTAATTTGCTTTTTATTGCATGACATAAGTATTTGATACATCAGAAAAGCAGAATTTAATATTTGGTACAGAAACCTTTGTTTGCAATTACAGAGATCATACGTTTCCTGTAGGTCTTGACCAGGTTTGCACACACTGCAGCAGGGATTTTAGCCCACTCCTCCATACAGACCTTCTCCAGATCCTTCAGGTTTCGGGGCTGTCGCTGGGCAATACGGACTTTCAGCTCCCTCCAAAGATTTTCTATTGGGTTCAGGTCTGGAGACTGGCTAGGCCACTCCAGGACCTTGAGATGCTTCTTACGGAGCCACTCCTTAGTTGCCCTGGCTGTGTGTTGTCATGCTGGAAGACCCAGCCACGACCCATCTTCAATGCTCTTACTGAGGGAAGGAGGTTGTTGGCCAAGATCTCGTGATACATGGCCCCATCCATCCTCCCCTCAATACAGTGCAGTTGTCCTGTCCCCTTTGCAGAAAAGCATCCCCAAAGAATGATGTTTCCACCTCCATGCTTCACAGTTGGGATGGTGTTCTTGGGGTTGTACTCATCCTTCTTCTTCCCCCAAACATGGCGAGTGGAGTTTAGACCAAAAAGCTCTATTTTTGTCTCATCAGACCACATGACCTTCTCCCATTCCTCCTCTGGATCATCCAGATGGTCATTGGCAAATTTCAGACGGGCCTGGACATGCGCTGGCTTGAGCAGGGGGACCTTGCGTGCGCTGCAGGATTTTAATCCATGATGGCGTAGTGTGTTACTAATGGTTTTCTTTGAGACTGTGGTCCCAGCTCTCTTCAGGTCATTGACCAGGTCCTGCCGTGTAGTTCTGGGCTGATCCCTCACCTTCCTCATGATCATTGATGCCCCACGAGGTGAGATCTTGCATGGAGCCCCAGACCGAGGGTGATTGACCGTCATTTTGATCTTCTTCCATTTTCTAATAATTGCACCAACAGTTGTTGCCTTCTCACCAAGCTGCTTGCCTATTGTCCTGTAGCCCATCCCAGCCTTGTGCAGGTCTACAATTTTATCCCTGATGTCCTTACACAGCTCTCTGGTCTTGGCCATTGTGGAGAGGTTGGAGTCTGTTTGATTGAGTGTGGGGACAGTTGTCTTTTATACAGGTAACGAGTTCAAACAGGTGCAGTTAATACAGGTAATGAGTGGAGAACAGGAGGGCTTCTTAAAGAAAAACTAACAGGTCTGTGAGAGCCGGAATTATTACTGGTTGGTAGGTGATCAAATACTTATGTCATGCAATAAAATGCAAATTAATTCTTAAAAATCATACAATGTGATTTTCTGGATTTTTGTTTTAGATTCCGTCTCTCACAGTTGAACCTATGATAAAAATTACAGACCTCTACATGCGTTGTAAGTAGGAAAACCTGCAAAATCGGCAGTGTATCAAATACTTGTTCTCCCCACTGTATATATACACCCCCCCCCCATGTCTCGACCCTTCTGCCACCCCAGTCCCCAGCACACATACACCCTAGGGCTTCCAAATGTTAACCCAATTACGGTGGAATGCAGCCTACATATTCTGTAATGGCAGTACTATGTCACTGTCAGTGGTATTAATCCTATACAAACACAACCAACAAAACACTCCACTCACTGAGAAAATAATCTCTGCGGCCACGAGACTGGCTGTGTGTGTTTGTCTTTGGCAACGTGTTCAACACATGCAGAGAAGATTGAAAGCTGACATCTGACATATCTTAGAATTTATTTGAATGTCTAAGGGCTCAGACACACCAAGGACACTGACTGCCGAGAGGTACTTAGCACCTCTGCCCAGAGTGTCGGCAGTTAACTTTTTGTTGTTCACATAGCACAGATCCATCACTGATCCAGTAGTCAAAACACTCCAGACCACAATGTGGCAGTAGCTTGTTTGGCTTGTGCCTGTATTATATTGTAGCGACCCGCACAGACAGCTGTGTGTTATGTGTTAGGCTAGTAGATGGTTGTGTTGTACCTACCAGTACCCAGTGTTCGCGGGGTCCGACATGTCAATCAACCTGCTATCTGCCAATCACGGGAATGCCTGGAATGTTCTGATGCCGGGCATCCTGGCGGTTGGCGGAGTGGCGTGGAGGGGGGTTGGGCAGGGGGATGGAGCATTGGAAGTTAAGACCAGGTTTAGCTTTTGTTCTCTCTCTTTACGTCTGGGCTTCACGAGAGAAGGTCACGATTGGCTTGTGGGTTATCTTTCATTTATTTGGCGTGGGCTACGGCCAAACAGTAGCCTGTGTAAAGTTGGTTTAATAAACCGTCCATTCGTAAACTCAATCCTCTGTCTGGACAGTTGTTCTTTTATGATCTAGTCAGGTCATTACATTGGTGTCAGAAGTAAAAACGTTGATAAAAGTTAGCCAGCTAGCTAGCTGACTTCTGTGGCTAGCTACCGTAGGTGAGAACGGGGGTTGAAGATGCTTCGAGGGAATCCGAAAGTGAAGGTGGAGGTAGGGGACGATTATGGCCAAGGAGGTGCGTGTGCATGGACGTCGGGGGTTCTGGCTGAGGAGATCGCCAGGGCATCGGAGCCCAGAGGCCGCTTGAGGGAGGACGTTAGAGTGATGGCGGCTGAAGCGGGCATGAGTGCTTCGTCGACTGTGTTTCGCGCGGATTCTGGTGGGCGGACCGAAGGGGTGACGTCGACGCGGCAGGACGAGGAATCTGGGGCGCAGGATGTAAACAAACATGGCGGCGCCCAGTTCCCGGCTGCGTCCGTATCCGTTAAGACCCCGAAGTATTCCGGTAAGGCGGATTGGGAAGCTTTTCATGCTCAGTTTGAACTGTTAGCTCATTTTAGGGGGTGGTCGGATGAAGATAGGGCACTGCAGTTGGCTTTATGCCTCACGGATGAAGCTCTGGCCTGTTTGATATTGATTAGCCCCGAGGACAGACGTGATTATGGTGCTTTAGTGGGAGCACTGAGGAGGCGCTATGGACAGTGTGTACAGCCCGGGCTACTGCGCTCCGAACTGAGTAATAGACGCAGGCAGCCTGGAGAGCCTCTACGGGTGCTAGCTAATGACATTGAGAGCCTCTCTCGGCGGGCATATGCTCACATGCCCCCCTCCATGCAGAGCGAGCTAGCACGGGACCAGTTCATACAGGCGCTCTCTCCTACGGAGCTGCGCATACAGACCCAGCTGGCTCATCCTGAGTCATTGCAGGTAGCCTTGGAGATGGCTTTGGAGAGGGAGCTGGTGTGGGCTGGGGCTTCAGCTGGGGCTTTGGTGGGGGTGCAGGGAGACAGACCCTCTGTGCGAGCTGGGGGGCAGAGCAGCCCGGAGCCGGAAAAGCCTGCATGGGTGGCTGAAATGACAGAACTCATTCGTGCTGTGTCGCTACAGGCGGCACGAAACACACGCCCTGGTCCCAGGGTCTGCTGGGGTTGTGGCCAGGCAGGCCATCTGCGCCGAGATTGCCCCATGTCCCCCAGAGCTCAGGGAAACGGCTCGGGGTCCGCATAGACCGGGTAGTGCGGACCCCTGGCTTTCTATCCCAACCACCATCTTCTTCAGGAGGAGCCCACCGGCACAGACGGGGAAGCAAGGCTCCACTTCCCCCAGAAGCAGACAAGGGCAAGCGGATGGAGCCTGTTGTTGTGGTGGGCCGGACCTGTGTTGGGGACTTTTGTCATGTCCCTGTCACTGTGGAGGGGGTGCCCTGCTCCGCCCTGGTGGACACTGGGTCCACAGTAACCCTGGTGAGGCCAGATATTGTGCCAGGTTGGACTCAGTGTGAGCCTACAACTGTGCAGCTCCGCACAGTCACAGGTGAGCTGGCACCCATGAAAGGGAAGGGAATAATGACTCTGACAGTAGGGGGCAGGACTGTGCGTCATCCTGTGTGGGTGGCGGCTGTGCAGGACCCTTGTATCCTGGGGTTGGACTTTCTTAGGAGCACAGGCTGCCAGTTAGACCAAATAGGGGCACACTGAGCTTCCAGGGAGGGCCGGAGGTCACCATGGCCCCTAATGTCACATTCACTCAACCCAACAAACCCTTTACTCCAACAGTTAAAGCAGCAGAAACTCATGGCTGCCCCCCCTCCCCCACATCTGGGTGTGACTTTTCCCCAGCCCCCCTGTCACCTACGGCGTTGTGTTACATTCCCCCAGCTACCTCCACGACACAGCCCTCTGTGAGCCCGGGCCGCTCCCCCCCAGCCCAGCTACCCCAGATGGGAGGGGAGAGGACACTGTCTGCAGTGAGGGAGATATGGGGGAGGAACTGTGTTGGTCTTGACCCCGAGCAGCAGGAACGGTTGAGGCAGTTGCTGTTTGAATTCAGAGACAGCTTTGCGCTGAGTGAGGAAGAGGTGGGTCAGACTCATCTGGTGCAGCATGAGATCGACACAGGTGATGCTCGACCTATCAAGATGCGTCCCTGCCGTATCCCGCTGGCACGCCAGGAGGCGGCAGACAAGGCTGTGTTAGAGATGCAGTGGGCAGACTTCATTGAGCCCTCAGACAGCCCCTGGGCGGCGCCAGTCGTCATGGTTCCGAAGAAGGGGGGCAAGCTGAGGTTCTGTGCGGACTACAGGCGGCTGAATGAGGTAACCAGGAAGGACTCATACCCCATACCACGTATCGATGAGTCGCTGGACCTGGTTAGGGGGTCCTCCTGGTTCTCCTCACTAGACCTCCGCAGTGGCTACTGGCAGGTGCCCCTCTCCCCAGAGGCCAGAGCCAAAACTGCGTTCTCCACTAACAGAGGACACTGGCAGTTCAAGGTCCTGTGCTTTGGCCTGTGCAACGCTCCAGCTACTTTTGAGCGTTTGATGGACAGGGTGCTGGATGGCATCCCCCGACAGCAGTGTCTGCTATACCTCGATGACATCCTGGCCAATGGCAGCTCCTTCCAGTCAGCCCTGGGGGCGCTACGGTGTGTGCTGGAGAGGGTGGCTGCCGCAGGTCTGAAGCTCCACCCCGAGAAGTGCCACTTCATGAGGAGAGAGGTGTCCTTCTTGGGCCACCGAGTGGGGAAGGAGGGGATCAGCACCATGGAGGACAAGGTAGCGGCTGTCAGAGACTGGCCCACCCCCACCGACCAGCGTCAGCTGAAGAGCTTCCTGGGCCTGGCCTCGTACTACAGGAGGTTTGTACGGGGCTTCTCAAGCGTTGCTGCTCCACTGAACCGCCTGCTGCCGAAGGACAAGGCTTTCACTTGGACAGTGGAGTGTGAGGAGGCGTTCAACACCCTCAAACGTGCACTGATCGAGGCCCCCGTGCTCGCCCCCCCTGACCTCACATTGCCCTTTATCCTGGACACAGACGCGAGCAATGTGGGCATGGGTGGGGTGCTGGCCCAGGTGGGGCCAGAGGGGGAGAGAGCGGTGGCGTACTTCAGCAAAACATTTGACAAGCATGAGCGCCGCTACTGTGTCACCCGGCGGGAGCTCTTGGCTGTTGTGGCTTCCGTCAAACACTTCAAGTACTACCTGGGTGGTCTGCCCTTTACTGTAAGGACTGACCACTCTGCTCTCCAGTGGCTCATGTCTTTCAGAGAGCCAGAGGGGCAGGTGGCACGCTGGTTGGAGGAGCTTCAGCCGTATGACTTCACGGTGGTGCACAGGGCAGGGGCACGCCACTCCAACGCCGACACCATGTCCCGTCGGCCCTGTACTGCAGACGGCTGCCGCCACTGTGAACGGAGAGAGGGACGGGAGAGAGAGCTGTGTGCAGAGGAGGGGGTCTGTGCCACAGTGTGTCGGGCGAG
Organism: Coregonus lavaretus; assembly: GCF_964263955.1. Lineage (NCBI taxonomy): Eukaryota > Metazoa > Chordata > Actinopteri > Salmoniformes > Salmonidae > Coregonus > Coregonus lavaretus. The sequence goes on from NC_140019.1 coordinate 15,856,894, forward strand.
CGGGCCTGTCTGCTGTGAGCTGCAGACTGTCGATGTGGCTGAATGGGGGCAGCAGCAGGGACGGGACACAGACCTACAGCCAGTGCTACAGTGGGTAGAGGCGCAGGTGAGGCCACCATGGGAAGAGGTGACAGCGCTCTCACTCGCGACCAAAGGGTTGTGGTCAAAGTTTGAGCGACTGCGGCTGGCTGATGGCGTGTTACAGCGGGCATGGAAGGAGTCAGCTACGGGGGAGGAGAGGTGGCAGGTGGTGGTCCCAAAAGCATTGCGGGAGGCTGTGCTCCAGAGTACTCATGGGGGGGTGGGGACTGGACACTTTGGGGTCACAAAAACACTGCGCCGCCTCCGTCAGGGCTATTACTGGGGGCAGCACAAGAGGGATGTGGAAGACTTTTGTCGCCGCTGTGACAACTGCACAGCGAGAAAGGGCCCCCCAGGCTGCTCTCATGCTCAGCTCCAACAGTTCCCAGTGGGGGCTCCCATGGAGAGGGTGGGAGTGGATGTAGTTGGGCCGTTCCCCACCACAGACAGTGGAAACCGCTGGGTGCTCACGGTCATGGACTATTTCACAAAATGGCCCGAGGCCTATGCTCTGCCTGACCAGGAGGCAGAGACCATCGTCGACGCCCTGACAGCGGGGATGTTCAGCAGGTTTGGAGCTGCAGAGTCCATCCACAGCGACCAAGGCAGAAACTTTGAGTCCCGTGTGTTCGCCACCATGTGTGAGAGGCTGGGTATGCACAAGACCCGCACTACTCCTCTCCATCCTCAAAGTGATGGCCTTGTGGAGCGCTTCAACAAAACGCTTGGACAGCAGCTGGGCATCGTCTCTTCCAAACACCAGCGTGACTGGGACAAGCACCTGCCTATGGTCCTCATGGCATGCCGCTCCGCTGTCCAAGACTCCACCTCCTGCACGCCTGCCCTCCTCATGCTGGGGAGAGAGATCCGTACCCCTGCGGAGATGGCGTTTGGTCGGCCCCTGGATAGCCCTCATGTTTCCCCGGGGCCGGAGTATGCCCGGAGACTCCAGGACCGCCTGGAGACAGCCCACACCTTCGCCAGAGAGCAGCTGCTGAATGCAGGTGTGAGGCAGAAGAGGAACTATGATGTGCACACCCGGGGAAGGCACTTTGTGGCTGGGGAGCTGGTCTGGGTCTACAGCCCGCTAAGGAAAAAAGGCAGATGCCCCAAGTTGGACAGTCACTGGGTGGGACCCTGCAGTGTCCTGGAGAGGGTAGGGGAGGTTGTTTACCGGGTGCAGCTTCCTCCCAGGGGGAGAAAGGTGACACTGCACCGGGACAGGTTAGCCCCATATAGAGGGGCCTCTTCTCCCCAAACCCCAGGAACCCCCACAATTCCCCTCTCTGGCAATGACATTCTCCAGGCACCCACCCCCAGGTGCCGCAGACAAGGCTCCAGACAGCCCACTCCCCCTGTGTCACCGCGTGGTTCCCCAGAGCCACGGACTGTATTACCCGTTCCCGCTTCCTTGTCCCCCATGTCCTTGCCTTCATCCCCTGGTTCCCATAGGGGCACTCTGCGGCCATCACAGCCACGCAGGCAAAGGAGACCTCCGGGTCGCTTCAGAGACTTTGTTTGTTCCCTCGGGGACGAGGGACTTTGTGGTGGGGGGGCTGTGTAGCGACCCGCACAGACAGCTGTGTGTTATGTGTTAGGCTAGTAGATGGTTGTGTTGTACCTACCAGTACCCAGTGTTCGCGGGGTCCGACATGTCAATCAACCTGCTATCTGCCAATCACGGGAATGCCTGGAATGTTCTGATGCCGGGCATCCTGGCGGTTGGCGGAGTGGCGTGGAGGGGGGTTGGGCAGGGGGATGGAGCATTGGAAGTTAAGACCAGGTTTAGCTTTTGTTCTCTCTCTTTACGTCTGGGCTTCACGAGAGAAGGTCACGATTGGCTTGTGGGTTATCTTTCATTTATTTGGCGTGGGCTACGGCCAAACAGTAGCCTGTGTAAAGTTGGTTTAATAAACCGTCCATTCGTAAACTCAATCCTCTGTCTGGACAGTTGTTCTTTTATGATCTAGTCAGGTCATTACAATATAGCTAATGTTAACTAACTAGACAACAAGCTGTGCTAATATTGTTGCTAGCTAGCTATAATTTGTAGTAAGCCCTTGTTGATACTAGCCAGATGGCCACAACTAGAAAACTAGCGTAGCTAGAAACATTATAATTAAATCACAATGGATTCCTTTTGAACGAAGCAGCTGCCTGTATGCTCCTGAGAGTCAGTGGAGAAGCTAGCTAGCTATGTTGTGCCACTGGCAAATGGCGATGCTAACCGTTAAGCTAACGTTAGCTAGCAAGCGAACTGGTATTGGCAGTATGGGATAATGGAGAGTGAATTAAATTATTTCTTCATCATCTTGCTAGATGGCTAGCTGGGTAAAGCATTTAGTGTTGTGTGCATTGTGCTGCATTTACGAATCCATTCATTTCATATGAAGTGTTTGTGACTGCCTGGCTCAGTTTGCAAGCTAACACTAACTAATGAGCAAGTGCACATTATCAAACCTAACAAAATATTCCTTCTTCATGCACAAACCTCCTATGTCTTATGCAGCTTTATCATTTTAGTTAGAACAATTCTGATGAAAAGGGGGTTGATTACACTGGAAAAAGTGCTCTATTTTTCCCTTATTTTTGTCACTCCTATCAGGTCCCTCATGTGGAGGTTTGTGCTCTCTGATTGGCTCAAAGTCAAGTTGTCGGCCACTGCTGAGCATTACAATTCTACAAATAGAAATGGCAGGTTCGTTGGTACCAGGTCGGTACACAGCAGGGATGTCTTTTGTTCTAGCAAGAGAAGGAACGGCCTCCTACTGTGATAAATACAGTACCTATCGGCAGTCAGATTTCTAGGTGTGTCTGACCTCTAAGTGCTGGGAGGTTAGGGCTGGAGCTGAAGCCAAACCAGGCCTAGCTGTACTTTACTGGGCATATGGCTGATAAAGATCCACTTGACTTCAATGGAAGCCAGGCAGGGAAAGGTATTGTAGTGGAATACATTCCTCAAGGTTGAGATGATGGAAACCCCTCTACACAAATGTGTGCCTGCACGCACGTGAACACACACACACACACACACACACACTAACTCTGTGATTTGGCTGGCCTGTGTAAGTGTTTAGTGTTGGGGAGCTGATTATAAATAATAGAGACCGGTGGTTTCTGATTGGATGGGGCTGTCAGTTTGAGACAGAGACAGTTTATGTCACGATAGCGGTACGGGGAGGGGGGAGACAGGCGGGTGAGGAGGGGTGAGGCGGGGCTCCGTCAGGGGGGAAGAGTGTGATGGATAACACCCCTCTCTGGGTTATAAGGAATGAGTGATCTCCACACATCCATCACCTGGTGAAAGGGAGAGAAAAAAAAAACGCCAAACGACAGATACATTTCTGGCTGTGGCTGGGTCCTCCTCTAGCTAGCCTGCATAGACTGCCTCCTCCTGCAGGAGTAAATCTTAAGCAGACCTTATTTTCCTGATTGCCTTTCTGACAAGATAAAGAGCCAAGGCCCGAAGGGGACGTTCTAATCTGTCTCAACCAATCACAGCGCATACGGGAGGGTCAGAGACGTAAATCTTGAACAATACACAGCCCGGCGCCGCTATTCCAACATGCTGATCCCTCTTTTAACATTAGGGACTCTCCAGTCCACTGTTGGTGTACACCAGAAAGACACTCATGTAAACACACACACACACACACACACACACACACACACACACACACACACACAGACTTAGCTATGTGCATGTACACTGAATGTACACAAGCACAACACTCAAGCTTGGGGGCTCATACATCCATACAGAACAAAGGCCAACAGACAGATCATCAAAGAACTCTGACTCACCTAACAGAGTGAGAGTCAAACTCCAAGTCCAAATCCCATTCCACTGCAGCACCAGTCTGCTAACTGACTGTCTGGCTAAGCTCTGAGATAAACCCCCGCTCACAGTTCCTAAACTACACTATATCTGCTTATGTAAACCAATCCTACATATACCTATATATCCTCCTGTGTACAGTATATCTGCTTATATAAACCAATCCTACATATACCTATATATCCTCACTGTATACAGTATATCTGCTTATATAAACCACTCCTACATATACCCATATAACCTCACTGTATGCAGTACAGAGTGAGAGACTCCAGCCACCCTATTTACCAAGAGAGTTTTCATCTATATTTTTCATAGCTGTCTATTTACCACCACAAACCAATGCTGGCATTAAGATTGCACTGAATGAGCTATATAAGGCCACAAGTCAACAGGAAAATGCTCATCCAGAGGCAGCGCTCCTAGTGGCCGGGGACTTTAATGCAGGGAAACTTAAATCCGTTCTACCTAATTTCTACCAGCATGTTAAATGTGCAACCAGAGGGAAAAAAAAAACTCTAGACCACCTTTACTCCACACACAGAGACGCATACAAAGCTCTCCCTCGCCCTCCATTTGGCAAATCTGACCATAACGCTATCCTCTTGATTCCTGCTTATAAGCAAAAACTAAAGCAGGAAGCACCAGTGACTCGGTTAATAAAAAAGTGGTCAGATGACGCAGATGCTAAGCTACAGGACTGTTTTGCTAGCACAGACAGGAACATGTTCCGGGATTCTTCAGATAGCATTGAGGAGTACACCACATCAGTCACTGGCTTCATCAATAAGTGCATCGATGATGTCGTCTCCACAGTGACCGTACGTACATACCCCAACCAGAAGCCATGGATTACAGGAAACATCCGCACTGAGCTAAAGGGTAGAGCTGCTGCTTTCAAGGAGCGGGACTCTAACCCGGACGCTTATAAGAAATCCCTCTATGCCCTACGACGAACCATCAAACAGGCAAAGAGTCAATACAGGACTAAGATTGAATCGTACTACACCGGCTCTGACGCTCGTCGGATGTGGCAGGGCTTGAAAACTATTACAGACTACAAAGGGAAGCACAGCCGCGAGCTGCCCAGTGACACAAGACTTCCAGACGAGCTAAACCACTTCTATGCTCGCTTTTAGGCAAGCAACACTGAAGCATGCATGAGAGCACCAGCTGTTCCGGATGACTATGCGATCAAGCTCTCCATAGCCGATGTGAGTAAGACTTTTAAGCAGGTCAACATTCACAAGGCCGCAGGGCCAGACGGATTACCAGGACGTGTACTCCGAGCATGTGCTGACCAACTGGCAAGTGTCTTCACTGACATGTTCAACATGTCCCTGTCTGAGTCTGTAATACCAACATGTTTGAAGCAGACCACCATAGTCCCCGTGCCCAAGGACACTAAGATAACCTGCCTAAATGACTACCGACCTGTAGCACTGACGTCTGTAGCCATGAAGTGCTTTGAAAGGCTGGTCATGGCTCACATCAACACCATTATCCCAGAAACCCTAGACCCACTCCAATTTGCATACCGCCCCAACAGATCCACATATTATGGAATCTCTATTGCACTCCACACTGCCCTTTCCCACCTGGACAAGAGGAACACCTACGTGAGAATGCTATCCATAGTGCCCTCAAAGCTCACCACTAAGCTAAGGATCCTGGGACTAAACACCTCCCTCTGCAACTGGATCCTGGACTTCCTGACGGGCCGCCCCCAGGTGGTAAGGGTAGGTAACAACACATCTGCCACACTGATCCTCAACACAAGGGGCCCCTCAGGGGTGCGTGCTCAGTCCCCTACTATACTCCCTGTTCACCCATGACTGCATGGCCAGGCACGACTCCAACACCATCAATAAGTTTGCCGACGACACAACAGTGGTGGGCCAGATCACCGACAACGATGAGACAGCCTATAGGGAGGAGGTCAGAGACCTGGCCGTGTGGTGCCAGGATAACAACCTCTCCGGGAAAAAAAAGAGGACTGGGCACGCCCCCATTCTCATCGACGGGGCTGTAGTGGAACAGGTTGAGAGCTTCAAGTTCCTTGGTGTCCACATAACCAACAAACTATCATGGTCCAAACACACCAAGACAGTTGTGAAGAGGGCACGACAAAGCCTATTCCCCCTCAGGAGACTGAAAAGATTTAGCATGGGTCCTCAGATCCTCAAGAAATTCTACAGCTGCACCATCGAGAGCAGCCTGACTGGTTGCATCACCGCCTGGTATGGCAACTGCTTGGCCTCTGACCGCAAGGCACTACAGAGTGTACTGCGTACGGCCCAGTACATCACTGGGGCCAAGCTTCCTGCCATCCAGGACCTCTATACCAGGCGGTGTCAGAGGAAGGCCCTCAAAATTGTCAAAGACTCCAGCCACCTTAGTCATAGACTTTTCTCTCTGCTACCGCACGGTAAGCGGTACCGGAGTGCCAAGTCTAGGTCCAAAAGACTTCTCAACAGCTTCTACCCCCAAGCCATAAGACTCCTGAACAGCTAGTCATGGCTACCCGGACTATTTGCACTGCCCCCCCACCCCACCCCATATTTTTACGCTGCTGCTACCCACATGTACATATTACTTAGACTACCTCAACTAGCCAGTGCCCCCGCACATTGACTCTGCACCGGTACCCCCCCCTGTATATATAGCCTCCCTACTGTTATTTTATTTTACTTCTGCTCTTTTTTTCTCAACACTTTTTTGTTGTTGTTTTATTTTACTTTTTTTATTAAAATAAATGCACTGTTGGTTAAGGGCTATAAGTAAGCATTTCACTGTAATGTCAGCACCTTTGTATTCGGCGCATGTGGTGAATAAAATTTGATTTGATTTGATTTTATTACATTTTATTATATACACCACTCCTAGATATACCTATATATCCTCACTGTATACAGTATATCTGCTTATATAAACCACTTCTACATATACCTCTATATCCTCACTGTATAAAGTATATCTGCAAATTTATTTATAATAACCTTTTTTTCCCTCTGCCCATACTATATTTCCAGTTATAATTTGGGGTGTTGGTGGTGAGGTGGTGGATGTGGGTTTAGCTAAAGTATATCTCCCTGTTCTTGCTATTCAGTGAGGATTTGACTGGGAGGAAGCTTCATGACATAACCAGGGCTTGGCACAAAGGCAGAAACAGTAGGGGAGGATAGGGAAGTGATGGGGATGTGTGTGGATTGTCTGTGATACAATACAGGACTGGCATGGGGGGGCTCATCCCTGTAGTAGATATAGAGAGAGGAGAACAGAGATCAGGGAAAGAGAGGAACACACCGGTGAATAAGCTCAAATCTCTTTGATTTCTGCCCTTTTCTTCTCATAATTAGCTTTTTTAACGGCTTCTCTGGCTGGCAAAGGAGAGGAGAAACTCTCTCCCTGAACTGTGTGTGTCTGTGTGTGTGTCTGTGTGTGTGTGTGTGTGTGTGTGTGTGCGTACCTGCGTGTGATTGGGTTATTGGTTGATTGTGTGTGTGTTTGGGGGGAGTTAAAGTAACGCCAGGCCCTGGTTTGTAACAGAGCTCTAAAGGTAAGTAATGATGGTTAATGGGAGTAATGCTGTAAATAATCATATTGTATTGAGGCAGAGCCCAGAGGTGCAGGTATGAAGCTGTGCAGGCGTAGACTCAATTAGTGAGTTAAAACAGAAACAAACACGTGAACAAGAAACATCCGCTTGTCTTTTACCATGGCAGAAGACCTTACAGTGCGATGGTAAGGTAAAAATAATGATTGAATTTGGCCTTTATTACTATCTATAGCCCAGAGAAATACATTGAATAACAAATACCTAATAAGAAACATGGTTTTGAAGTGGCTGTACTATATCTAGGAGATATAAGAAAGCTCAGAAAAAAAAGAAAAAAATATATATATATACACATATATATATATATATATATAAATGGCACATATTTAACCCCTTTTTTTGCGTAGGCGCAAAACTACCTTCGTACTTCCATAATCTTTTTAAAAACTGGTACTGGTTACCTTCAGTCGGGTCCCATGACACATGGGGGTCGTAGGACATAACGGAGAACACCATCGTGTTCATGAGAATCTCCCCTTTCCACAGTGGGGACACATTCGTTTGTCGCCCAAACGGTTTGGATGCTACAAACAGAAGTTGGCACATCGACGGCACCGATTTCAGACGAGTCCCATGACACTTGTGTTGGTTGTAGAGCGAAACGGAGACCACCATCGTGTTCGTGAGTCTCCCCTTTCCATATAGTGTAGGTTAAACCGTTTGGACGCTACAGACATTTTCATGAGAAGACCGATTTTAGGGATGTCTCATGGTCTGCCACCTTTCACCGCGGATGCGGAAGTGCCACATACTGTAGGTGGATGTGGTCGATTTAAACGCAACCAATGCAAAAAAACACAAGTCAGTAAGACAGGTCTGGATCATCAAGCCAGCCCTTACCATCCCCAGCAAATTCTTTATATTAAGCAAACCAGACAGCACCATTTTTTATTTATGTTTTACTGTACGGATAGCCAGGGGCACACTCCAACACTCAGACATAATTTACAAATGAAGCATTTGTGTTTAGTGTCCACCAGATCATAGGCAGTAGGGATGACCAGGGTTGTTCTCTTGATGAGTGTGGGAAATTGACAATTTTCTGTCCTGCTAAGCATTCAAAATGTATTGAGTACTTTTGTGTGTCAGGATAAATGTATGGAGTAAAAAGTACATTATTTTCTTTAGGAATGTACTGTAGTAAAAGTACAAGTTCTCAAAAATAGAAATAGTAAAGTAAAGTACAGATACCCCCCAAAACTACTTAAGTAGTACTTTAAAGTATTTTTACTTAAGTTCTTTACACCACTGACTACAGCAATGATTTCCAAGCCTATGCTATCTCCAGTTTCAAATGAAAACAAAAGCTAGTTAGCTCGCTAGCCTCTTGGCTATCTTGACAAAAGTAACTGACTTGCTGGTCTTATGACACTATTTAATTGATATATAAATAATCAAAACACACTAAGCTAACAAAATAGAAAGTAGATTTTTAAAGAATGCTATCAAAAAAATCATAAAAACTAAAATATGTTAACACATTTACAGGAGTTCTCTGCCTAGGCGACCTCACAGCTCCATGGCAACCACAAACTAATCTCTGAGCCGTTAACTGGCTGTTATCAAACACACAAACAATCCTTGATACAAATAGCAAGAAGTGGCCTACAGCTAAAGACATTTAGACAGCCTATGCATGCAACACGTTTTGACTCAGTTTTCCTCAGGCATCTCCGTCAGCCCCATCAGTCAATGACCTTATCAATTGATGACAACCACCCATTTCATGCAGCGTTAACTTCAACCACAAAACACACATGGTCATTCTTCTGATGGTGGATGTCTTCTGCTGTTGCTGATCTCTCTCCATCTTTATCTCATGTTGTTGTATTGTCTTGTGGATGTGCTGCCATCAATCCAGGCTGCGGCCGAAATAGCACCTTATTCCCTATATGTGCACTACTTTTCACAAGAGCCAATGTATTCCCTATAGTGCACTACTTTTCACCAGAGCCAATGTATTCCCTATAGTGCACTACTTTTGACCAGAGCCCAATAAGGTGCCATTTCAGCCACATCCCAGGTTATGGTGTTCTATTGGAAGTGTTCTGGTACTGTTATAAATAGTCCCTCTTAGTGAGCTGAATTGATTAATTACATGTTAAGCCCCATCGAGTGGTTGTTTGAGAGGCTAGAAGAGAGAAGAGCCCTTATATTTCCACTGCTGTCACGCACACAGACAGACACACACAAACACACACACACACACTAATAAAAACACAAGCAGAGTAACAAACACACCAATGCATGCACACACACCAACTAAAGCACAAACACACACTAACGAACACACAACACTCTAGCGAACACACACTCACACACTCACAAAGAAAACGAAGGAACGCACAAACAGACACACACCCCATCACAAACAGAAACACACCCATCACATTCGAGATGCGTGGTAACTGTAGAGCGAAGAGGTTTCTGAGTGGCTGAATAAAAGACAACACCTGCCTCAATTAGTGAGAGGAGAAAGAGAGAGAGCAAAAGAGAGGGAAAGATGGCGAGAGGGTTGGAGAGGGAGATGAAGAGAGTGAGAGTGGGTGGAGAAAGAGTAGAACAGGGAGAAAGAGCGAAAAACATGTAACGAGAGAGAAGCATCAGAGGGAAAGGAGAAAGAGAGAGAGGGAAAGGAGGGATAGAAGACTCGCAGGGGGAGAGTGGTAGCGTCACCGGGTGCATCGCTATCTGCAAGAGTGATGTGTTTGTTGTGGTTTTAGCTTCAGTCCTTCTTGGACGAACACCAACCCATTTACTGTATGGATGTTTCTTCAACCAGTCATATCATCTCACAAGACATTATATAAGTTGGCTTTAAAACAGCTATGGCTAACTCCTCTGTTAGCAGAATGGTACAGTCCGCTTCTTCTGTTTGATGCTGTAGTTAGTGTAATGTTTGGCAGTGGGCTGCTGTAGCTCCTCCACAGCTCCAGAGTATGACAGAGAGGACATTAAACACGACACGGACACACTCACAGAGAGAGAGAGAGAGAGAGAGAGAGAGAGAGAGAGAGAGAGAGACAGAGAGAGAGAGAGAGAGAGAACGTCAATAAGTGAAGGAGATACAGAAATACTAAGAGGGATCTTCTGTCAGGATACCTTTCTCTTCTCTTCCTGTGTGTGTGTGTGTCAGTTTGGTAAATAGGTCTGTCTGTTCCAGGTGAGGGGAGAGAGGAGAGATAAGAAGCCCAGCTCGAGCACTCAGGTCTGAGGTAGAGAGGGACACAGCCTCCCCTGTTCTCCCATGTCCTCCATACACCAGCTGGCAGCCGGGATAGGGTATTAAGCAGGGGGATTGACTTACAACCTCTCTCTCTCTCTCTCTCTCTCTCTCTCTCTCTCTCTCTCTCTCTCTTGCTTTCTCGCCCTGTTGCCCTCTTGCTCCCTCACACTCTCTCTATCTCTCTCTCTTTCCCCCCCCCCCCCCCCCCCCTTATTGAACACAAACACACCAGAGAGCTCTGGTTCCAAGCCTAATTCATAGAGGGCGACATGCATTTTCCCCTTCCTAATTGAGATGTATTACCCCTATCACACAACTAGAACATGCCATGACATGCTCTGCCTCTGAGCTGATCAGCCCTGTCTGGGGAACCAGTCTCATCACTGACACACAGCCCATCATCAAGCTTAGCTCAAATGGAACCATTAGGCTGGTTTATCTTCTATTACTGTTTCATATTGAAAGTGAGAAAAACATCAGCTCTTTGCTGATAACAAAATGGCTGCTCATTGGTAGAGGCAATTAGAGAGTGAATCTACTAGGATGAGAATAATATGTACAGGGATTACTTCATAACAAGACATTGGGGATAATCCAGGAGTGTTTCACTTTAGCATGAAAGCAATTAATTACCAAAAGTTTCATTGCTCTAACTATCATGACAAAATCTTTTCACCAACATCGTCCTCCTCCTCCTCCTCCTCCTCCTCCTCCATGTCATCATCATCATTTTGATCACCATGATCATCATCATCACCATTATTTCCTCATATTAAATGATCATCATCCCCATGATCGTGATCTCCACATGGTGGGTGCCCTTTCCTCTCCTGCCCAGTGGACACAGACGTCAATTCAACGTCTATTCCATGTTGGTTCAACGTAATTTCATTGAAATGACATTGAAACAACGTTGATTCAACCAGTGTGCGCCCAGTGGCTGGTTCCCTAGTTTCCTATAGTGCAGAGGAGAGATACGTGGACCAACGTTCAGACACAGAGGCTTCTTTGTTATCGGCTCTGATGATGTGCGAGCCGAGGCTCAGGCTGTCTCCCTTTACCTCTCCTTCTCCCTCTCCCTCTCTACTGGCTTGTGGTAGTTAATGAATAGCAGCAGTGCCGGATAACATATTGTGCTGCATTAAAATCATGACGGATCAATTATCCCATCATCAGGAGGGTTTTGTTCAGCTCAAAGAAAAGGGAAAAACACCCATGGGACCCCAGATCACATGGTCTGCATTCAGCTCCGGCAGCCAACACCTGTTTGGTGAAAGACTGGGGTCGTGAGTGAGTGTGTGTGTGTATGTTTGTGTGTGTGTGTGTGTGTGTGTGTGTGTGCGCGTGTGTGTGTGTGTGTGTGCGTGCGTTTGTGTGTGTTTGTGTGTGTTGGGGGAGGGTTGCATTTGTTTGTGTGTGTGTGTGTGTGTGTTCATGTTCATAACTGTACTTTAACCTACTGCCATTGAACAAACAAGTAAAATCATGCAAACTGAAAAAGGTACAGTACATGAACATGTTAAGACAAACAGATGTTAGAGACTTCCAGACTGAGTGACTGCATGTCAGAGTCTGAGGAGAGGAGGGACAATCTCCCAAGGGCCACCTTCTCAAGGCACCCAGAGAACCTAATCAAGGGTGACTTGACATTGCTTAGAGGGTGTGTGCAACTCTGTGTGTGTGTGTGTGTGTGTGTGTGTGTGTGTGTGTGTGTGTGTGTGTGTGTGTGTGTGTGGACGTGTTTACTATAGTAGCTAGGGTTAGGTTTAGGGTTTGGGTTAAGGTTAGGTTTTTGGGTTAAGGTTAGGGTTAAGGTTAGGTTTAGGGTAAGGGTACGGGTTAGGGTTATGGTAAGGGTACTGGTTAGGTTTGGGGTTAGGGGTTAGGGAAAATAGGATTTTGAATGGGACTGAATTGTATGTCCCCACATGGTTAGCTGTGTGTGTGTGTGTGTGTGTGTGTGCATGTGTGTGTGCATGTGTGTGTGCATGCACCCACACAAGAAAAATGCAAAGAGAAGCAAGAATGTTGAGATGAGTTTGGGGGAGAAAGGAGAAGGGAGAGTTGACAACCATGGCGGATGGAGAGAAAGAGAGAGAAAAGGATAGTAATGGGATGGGATGAGATAGAGACAGGAAAGAACAGAGAGAGTAGTGGTGGATTTTGATGGTAGATACGATAACTTGCACAACAGAGAACGAACAGGGAGAGAGAGAAAAAAGAGAGAGAAAGATAGAAAGTGAGAGAGAGAGACGACACTGTTACAACACTGTACATAGCCAATAATATAACATTTGAAATGTCTATATTCTTTTAAAACTTGTGTTTACTGTTAATTTCTGATTGTTTGTTTCCCTTGTTTATTTCCCTTTTGTTTATTGTCTATTCACTTGCTTTGGCAATATAAACATCTGTTTCCTATGCCAATAAAGCCCTTTGAATTTAATTAAGAGAGAGAAAGCGAGAGAGAGAGAGAGAGAGAGAGAGAAAGTGAGGGAGAGATAGATATACACACTACACAGAACTGAGAGACAAATCACATCTCAGTTTCTCCACTCTTACTCTCATTCAATATAAAGCACTATCAGACAGAAAAAACACTTGAATCGCAGGAATGGAAATCTATGCCAATCTAACTCTGGCAACATCATTGCTTAATAATTTATAACAATCAAACACAGGATCAATCTAATTAGTATTTATTATAGAAGATCACTGCAACTTCAATAAAGTATATTTTTTCACAATGTTGACGTTCTTAGAAATGCATTTCACTTGTGTCAATAACACGTAGTCAGGAAAGACGGGTAAGAACATGGAACCTTGAAATAGACTCTCTCTCTTTTCTCTCTCTCTCTCTCTCTCTCTCTCTCTCTCTCTCTCTCTCTCTCTCTCTCTCTCTCTCTCTTTCTCTCTCTCTCTCTGTCTGGGTGGGTGACGTGAGTGTGTGATTAACATTGGCCTAATTCAGTGGGTATATTCACAGTACTTAGGAGAGGCTGGCTGGACAGAGGTAGTGACTCAGGAGAGAGAGAGGTAGAGACAGAGGTAGAGCTCAGTCCCTGTTTAATAAAGCCTACAGCTACTGAAGCCCACTAAGAGGAGAGAGGTCAGCACCATCCCATGTTATACACTTCTCCAAAGAAAGGGGGGATTTTCTCCACCATGTGTGTTGGTGTGTGAGTAAGGTTGTCTGTGTCCAAATCACTTCTTAAGACTGATCTCTCTAACAGCAAGAGATGCACAGGTTCTCTCTCTCTCTCTCTCTCTCTCTCTCTCTCTCTCTCTCTCTCTCTCTCTCTCTCTCTCTCTCTCTCTCTCTCTCTCTCTCTCTCTCTCTCTCTCTCTCTCTCTCTCTCTCGCTCTCTCTCTCTTAAACACACATTCACACACACACACACACACACACACACACACACACACACACACACACACACACACACACACACACACACACACACAGACAACCCCCTCCCCCCCACACACACACACTTACGACACGCACACACACTGGGTGGACACCTCTATGGCCCTGTGACGGATGACTGTTCCATATCCCCCTTTTAATTATGCACATTGATTCCCCCGGTGGCCGTTCCCTTGTTTACTCCGGGACAATAATGCATTTGTGTCCCTCGCTGCATTGATTCATGCATCTTAATCTTAATCTGCACCGGCCCGCGCAGCCACATCCATCTGAGTAATGCAACTGTGGAATAAATCAGCCGTCACACGGGCCAGTCGAGTGGGTTGGCCCTGCCAGCTGGCTCACACACACTAACCTTTTGCAATTAGCTGCCTACAAGAAATAGACTCCTCACTCTGCCTCAGTGTCTGGGTCACACTGTCTTTGTTTCAGGATGAACAGTGGGAGAAGAGTTACATCGGTATGTGGATGTTTCTCTTCATTAACCTTGGAGCAGAGGATGGGAGCCTCTCCCCTCCTCCACTAATACTGGAGTAATCCAATAGAGTCTTGTTTAAAGAGTTTTCTGTGCCTCTCTGGCTTCTTACTAATGACAGTCACGCAGTTTGATGTTGTCACAGAGACGACCTGTCAACATTAGACTTTCTTCTGAAACAATAAGCTTGGGGATTTGTCAAAGTCAAACGCAAAGAACAAGAGAAAAGTGAAAAAGAAGAGAAATAGAAAGGGGGGAAAGGGGTGAGAGGAAGCAGTGCCTTTATAGAGGGATCCTCCTCTGGGTTAAAGACGAGTCAGACCCAGTGAGCCGATCCCCGAGCAGAACATCTAATTAGTGTGTTCAGAGACACCTGATCTCGCCACACGGGGGAATCCGTTCGGCTCTCCATACCTCCCACATCCCAGCCTCTGAATAATTGGCTTTTTCTCCTCATTCTTCTCCTTCGTTCTCTCATTCTACCTCTCCCCCTCTCTCCTTCTCTCCCTGCTCCGTTCGCTCTCAGCTGTGTGTTTGAGTGTGGCTGACATCTCCCCAAAAGGAGGCCGCACCAGAACACGCTCCAGATGAATCCCCTGACCCTTTAACCCCTTAACCCCCAACACAATTCAATTCCGTCAGGGCATGCGCACAGAAACACCCCAATGCCCCCATCAGACACACTCTGTCTCCACCTCCCTCACTTACTCCGTCTCACTCTCTCTGTCTGTTTTATTCTCTTTTCTCTCTCTCAAATTGTAAGTATCTCTCTCTGCTTTCCTCCTACATGTATCATTGTTCTTTCAAAGCGTTTTTAGAGTCTATAGTGTTGTCCATCAGTGCTGCTCTCAAGAGAGGGTGGAAGAGGAGAGAAGAAAACAAAGTGAGAAGAAAAGCGAGAGAGTATTAGGTTAAAGTGTAGTTGGAGTTCAACAAGATTGCTTGGATCACATGGTCTGTAGAATTAGGTAATGAGTGTATGTGTGTGTCTGTAACATGCTTCTGTAACATCCTTAAACATAGCCAACTCATCCCTCTAACATATATCTTTAAACAAACCCTTTCTCGTTTAACATCTTCTCTCATTCCTGCCATCTGTTGTACACTGGGCCTGGGGTGTGTGTCTACCCTTTGCCTGCAAGCCCGTCTTAGTGTGTTGTGTGTTGTGTGTGTGTGTGTGCATGTCTGTATGTGTGTGTGTGTGTGCGTCTGTATATGTGTGTGTGTGTGTGTGCGTCTGTATGTGTGTGTGTGTTATCTCTGTCTGCCTCGGTCTGAGGGCCTCTGTATTCCAGCAGATATATGCTGAACCTCTGGACCAGCCGATCAAACAGACTAATGACAGATCTCACAGCCACTGAACACACAGAGAGAAACATTTGAGAAAACTGAGGAAGGGTTTTTAAATTGGTGTTTTGGTGAGTCTCACAAATCCCTTCACTGTGGCATATTTCAGAGAATTACCTTTTATTAACGTGGTTCCTGGTAAGCCATGTGGTGTTTCCTCAAAATGTCCTCAGTGTGAGGAGGTGACTGGGTAAAATAATGACAGTCTAAGCAGAGGGTAAATACAGTGTGTAAACAGAGGCGTGTGGGTGACGTACACTTGTGGAGCTTTCCTCATCCATTATTTCAGGAAGGTAAACTAGGGAGGGAAGAAAGAAACATGTTCATTTGGACCTGGCTTACACTCGTATGACGGAAGGCAATTCATTTGGTGTTATTTGCTTTGTTTCCTCTAGAAAACGAACTCTCTCACAGAACAATCATCTCACATACATAAGGGACATGTGTGGGAAAGGAGGAAGGAGGAGGGGGAGGGGGTAGGGTTTTGTATTCCCCAGAACATTATTTCTCTCCAACTCACTAAGCAGGAATAATGAGTTCTTGTTAGTCCCAGGGAGGGGATACCAATATCTTCTCCCAGTTCCCACTTCTCAACATTACGTTCAGCATGATTTGTCAATTACCACCGTTTTAAGTGCCTTACTTTATCCCCCCCCCCCCCCCCCCCCCCAACCCCTTCTCCACCACCCATAATGGCATTGTAATTTATAAATTCATTTTGAGGGATTTGTTTGGTTATTTGATGAGCTGTTTCATTAATTGGGAGAAAAATAGATTCTGCTTGATTAGTCAATTATTACTCGCCCCCTTAAATCCCAGACCCCTCCCTCTAAGAACTTTATACTTATATTATTTTAATGTTAGTATAAATACTGTTAATAATGTTATACTGTTAATAATGTTAATACTGTTAATAATATTAATACTGTTAATAATGTTAATACTGTTAATAATGTTAGTAATGTTAATACTGTTAATACTATTAATACTGTTAATAATACTAATACTGTTAATACTGTTAATAATGTTAATACTGTTTACACTGTTAATAATGTTAATACTGTTAATAATGTTAATACCGTTAATAATGTTAATACTGTTAATACTGTTAGTACTGTATATGATAACTTCACATTGTGTTTTAAATCATAAGACCAAAAAACATGAAGATGATAAGAATTCCTTTTAATCACAAAACCTATTTCAAAACTTTGGTCCAAATCTTATTAAAAAGTGTGATTCTTAGATACCTCCAAGGTCCTCATGGATTCTCTAAGAAGGAACTAAATGTGGGGTTTTATTAACTACTATGACTGTTATTCATCAAATCAACTAACTATGTTTAAGTGTCACTCGATTAAATTAATCATGTAACAATTAACTCATTAGCATTTTGGGGCTTTACCATCTCACGAATTAAACTCTTATAAAATATATAGATATATAGATATCAATAACAGTCACGAAACTAATCATTACCTCATATCAGTCTCATTCTGAACGTCGCATAATCCTTGAACCTGCAAGAACCCTAATCTTATTGATGAATCAGCAATACACAAATTGGCTTAATTATTTATTTACTAGCTAACTAAGTAATAACACAGAATACATATATACTTAATACGTGAGAAAAGTCCCTAGCGGACTAACAACAGCATGACTGCTTGGTTATCAAAAAGGGAGGGGTCAATAAAAGGAGGGAGAGAGGGACAAAGAGAGTCAAACCTATCATACATACGTTTGGAATGGAGTGTTTGTTAGAATAGAAACTTCAAATGTACCAACGGTTGTCTGAGATGGGATTGTCCTTCCCAACTCGTGTCTTTAGTGAAAGTTCTAGACTACTTTACATGCCAGCTGCAGACTGGTAATGCTACGGTCTAGTGAGTTTATTTTTCTTGCGTAGAGTTTGAGAGTTTCAGAGTTTCTCACCATTTCAAACGTGTGGACTAACGTCTCATGTTTCCTGGTCTTAGAGTGTCAACCATTTATAACGTTCAGCTCGTGCTTCACGTCGGCTGATCTTTCTGGTCTAACCATTTTAAGCTGTGTAGCCACAGCTCCACGCTTCCTGGTCTCTGATTTAAAGTTCTAACCATTCTAAACGTGCAGTCGCCACTCTCACGTTGTCTGGTCTGTAGTTAATTTGTCTTTCAATCCTTTATGCCGTCCTACTTGCTGACACGATCTCTGATGGCACTTGGGCGTGGCTAGTTACTGTGCAAAGGATATAATTAGAAGTTATCTCTTATGATTCCTAAAATCAAATTCCTATCTTAACAAAAATGGTTTCATGCATTTTCATATCACATAGACAACGTATTTGATGGAAACTTGACAGATAAAGGGGGTATCCTTCTTAAGTTACTGTATTTGGTTCATACAGTTTTTAATAACATCACAAAATAATAAACAATATGACTTGATTATTCTTTAGATCCCCACTGACCATTCCAAACATTCGGATGTTAGGAATATTGTTCCAGTGTTTACTTTTTTGACTTTTATAGTTTTGGCGGCAAAAGTAATCTGGAACAAAGACATTCCTATACCAATACTGGAGAGCAAGAGAGAGACCCCCCCCCCCTTCTGTGGATGAGATGGGGTCTGGTTGTTATCAGCCATTTGCCAAGCTGATATGAGGCCTTTGGATCCTCAACCAGGAGAGTCATGACACCACCATGTTTTATATCACCCTGCTGTTTGAAAATCAAAACACTAATTTGCACATTGATGCTATTTTCCCTGTTCAGATGTAGCAAAAGAGAGCCAAATCCATTATGCTGTTACTCTTATAAAAACATAAATGAGTGTATGACTGCACGGTGTACTTCCCTTATCTCTGGGCGGTTTGGCTATTGGTCAAATCCCCTGAGTGAAGATTCTATCTCACCATATCTCCCCTCGTCCATCTCTTGACAGTGGTGTGTGCACTCTTTGCTGTCATTGGCTAGTTCCACTCTGCTCTGTCCTGTCTATGGCCAGTTCCTCCCGCCTCTGTATGTTTACCTGTTGTTCATTCTCATAAGATCAGACGACATTAAAGTCTGTTTTGGGCTTTTTGGTTGGATAGTGAGTGGGGCCAGCAGAGACAAATGAAGTGTTTTCAGCTCCCTCCAAACCCTGCTTTTGGGTAATAGAATACAGTCACTTGGTGAGTATGTGAGTCAGACATTTCTCAAAGCAAATACATGTTTGGCATAAAGATAAGTGCTGTGGACACGATGTAAAAGAGTTCTAGTGAGACTGTGCATGGTTTGGTATTATAAAAAATAATAGCCTATAAGCAATAGTTATGGTCGCCTAAGTGGAACAAAGCTCCAGCTATGGTATGTTATTATAAGGTTACATAGACATGCATGTTATCTCTATAATCTATTGGATAAAGAACATTGGGCTAATTTACAATTAAGATAGTTAGTGTAAAAGTGGAACAAATATGATGTATACCTGATGTAATTCTATATTTCCCAGAGCCTAATTTGCATCATAGTCACAGGTTAAACTAATAAGGGAAAAATCATGCCAATAACCTGTCTGGGAGACAAAAAGGCAAAAGAAGAAACAACCCTTCCTTTAATCATCAGTTCAGAGACTGCATGTAATATTCAAATACATTTTCATTTTCCTAAGAAATAGAATACTAAACAGACAAATGTCATCACTCCTTAGATGCTGAAATAATTAGGAACAAAACATAACGTTGCTTCTGCTTCACCTGTCATACTTTCCTCTCTCATACTGTTGTAAGTTCTTACCATAAAGGAACTTCTAGTGGTTTTAACCTACTTACCGAGTGAGGAAGAAAACTCCAAAACATCTGTGTTGACATGGTAAGAGTTGCCCCAGGCAACACAAGCTGCCGCTGTGTGCAATTCATTACCCACAGCCAAACCATTTCTAATCTACAGCTACTGTATGTGTGGTACTGGGATGTTGTGAGTTTCTCAGTGGGAGTCAGTGTGCTTTTTTCTCTGTGTGCGTGTGTAGGTTTTCAGTTTACCTGCAGGTTTTTGCAGTGTGACACAGGCGTGCGAGCTAAGTGACAAAAATTGGGGAATTTCGCTTGAAATGAAACAAAAATCCAAGGATTCTGTCGACCATATAAATGGGCCATCAAAATTAATGGATTGAGTTTAGAATATTTTATCTCCTCCCCTGAACATCATGACCCTATTATCTAGATGGACAATGGCATATTTATTGAAGAAGAAAACATATCTAAAGAGGTTAATATAATGATTTCCTTCCATCCCAATATTTACTCCGTAAACCATTGTGGAGTATTAAACTTAAGTTAGCCGTTGTATCTCTTCACTCTGACATAGAGCATCAATATTTCCTTCTTCTACAATTCACCAATTCTAAAGCACAACGGCAGAGTCATGTCTTAAATGTAAAACTAACAATGATTCAATAATTCATGCCTTTTGGGAATGTTATAAAGTCCAAATGATATAGATGGAGTTAGAAAGTATTACAATTTACTTTTAATCTGTCTGTTTATTTCATATTTCAAGTGAGAGTACAGTGAGAACACTGATGGGTTGGACGATTCTTTTCTTGTCAATCATCTTGAAAAAATGTATACTTAAAAACTAGAAATCAACCAATCCTTCATCATTAACAGAATGGAAAAGTCACATGCTTTATTATTTAAATGTTGAAAGTGTGTGAGCGACGAAGAGAAACCAAATGGTGCAGTTTGAGGCCATGTGGCGGAGAGTGATGCGGGCGCTGGAAATGGGTGTGAGCAGGTGGGTCTGGGCAGGTGTAATGTTGTTGATGTTTGTGTGTGTTTGTATGCTGTCATTTGTATGTGTATGTTTTGTATTGTTTGAAAAATATCTATACAGTATATTGTACCCCCCAAAAATGTTTTCCTTCTTCTGTCTGATAGTCTTTCTTTAAAAACCAGAGAGAATGTTCATCTTCAATGGCAGCTGTCAGCTGCTTCAAACCACTGATTCAGACACAGAAACAACTGATTATAGCTGCTACTGTAATTGTTTCTTAACCAAGTGTGATTAGATGATGGCTGTCATGGATGAGAAGGAGCAATTATATTGCTATTCTCCCTGATGTTCTCCAACATTACAGCAATAATGCTTTAAAGCAGTGTTATTTTGATTATTGCAAAACAATGATCTTTCATTTTAGGCCTGAAGGAGGAGTGCGGAGTGATTGTTGCTCCGATTGCAGTGATTATAGAACACGTTTTCCATGTAGTGTTGTGAGAGGCGTTGTGTCTAAGGTACAAGTAGACATTGTTATTGAAGTCACACAGTTAGGTGAAAAACAGCAGTGCAGCGGTTGGATTTTCCCTTTATTGCCATGTGGCATTGAAGCACAGAAAGGTTCACACTTGAGCTGTGGTTTAAAAAGATGCCAAGGCTTAAGAGAAACATAATGAATAACGGCAGAGATAATTTCAAAATATTTTTACTCTTTGCTGTGCCAGCTGGAGAGTGTGTACCTGTGGGAAAAGTATGTATTTTTCCACTACTCCTTTGTCGTTATGTTTTCTGTGGTATTAAATTGTTTCATAGAACGTCTCTGATTTAAGTTGAATGGATTTTGCCTGTTTAAGGTTACATCAACTTTCAACTACAGTTACTTCTATTCAACACAAAATATAAAGGACAGAGAATACTACAGTATTGAACACAATACCAACACCTGGCAAGAACTGTTTAAAAAGTGAATTTATATGTCTTGCGTGTGTTCACTTATTCGATCCCTGTTAGCAGCGGGAAATTAGAAGATTTATGGTCTGGAATTAATAAGGGGAAAGTGAATGAATTGAATGAGTGTGATTATGATTATGAGCAGGAAGTGGCATGTGGGGGTGCGGTTTCCTGTTCTCTTGGGCACTACTGATGACCTCTGTGATTGGTCACATAAAGCTCTGATTCTACTCTGCTTCCTCTCATGTCACAGACAGGGTGGAGGGTCACAGATAAGCTACAGTAATATGCTGCTAATAAGGAAGAGCAGACAACTGCAGAGACTCATGGAGCTCATTGAGGAGAGATAGGAGGTTAATTGTTCTCAACTGTCCGGATCTCATTTATCTGGCCTGGTCTGGTCTGTGTGGGGTGGAGGGATCACATCTCTATGGGGGTTGTGCTGAGGCCCGACCCGACCTGTGACCTTGTTCTACTGACCCCCGCCTGTCCCCTCGAGGCAGCATTTGATCTCTTAAGACATCTGACAAGAACCATTTTGGTTACATCAGAGAATTGTTAAAACTCTCACTGTCACTTTTAACATGATAATGTTCTTCATTATTTACTTGATAATGTCTGCCTAAATTCGTGCCCTACGAAATAACTAATCAAAACAAGTTAACAAACATGGCTTTGAAACAATGTTTCTTGTTCATCACTATCGCTATGGTAACCCTGCTACTGTATTCAACAAGGAATCAGAGCTAGTCAAGCATTCACAGATCCCCCGTCTCTCTCTCTCTCTCTCTCTCTCTCTCTCTCTCTCTCTCTCTCTCTCTCTCTCTCTCTCTCTCTCTCTCTCTCTCTCTCTCTCTCTCTCTCTCTCTCTCTCCATACTGTTAATAAAGGATGGATGCTCCCTTCAAACCCAACAAAATGTGACTTCCCTCCCACCCACGTTCCACCACACGGGGATTATCGTCAAAAACAAGTGAGGGGGAAGGGGGGGGGGGGGGGGGGGTTTGGGGGGGGGGGGGGACTCCTGGGGTTACTTCGTTAGAGAAGAGTGTAAATTGAAACTGGCGAACCAGCCGATGTTACTTAAGGGTTACAAATCACAACAACACGCTCAGTCAACCTCCAAGGCTGAGCTCTCTGATTCACACATACACCCACACACACACGCATGATGAAGAAGCCAATTAGTATTAGAGAATGTGTTATTTCTCTCTTGTTGTTCTTTAAAACACACACAGGAGGAATGTTATTTTGTGTTGTACCTTACAGCTTACTAATATGTGTGTTTCGAGTGTGTGTGCCTACGTGCATGAGTACATGAGTATGTGCACGTGTGTTTGTTTCTTGTGTGTACTGTGCGTGTGTGTTTTCTGAGTTATCACTTAGTGTGAGTGCTAGTTATAACTCTCACTGACAGTCAGTCTGCAAGAGAAATGGAGTCAAATTAAAATGGCAACAGACATACAGACAGACAGACAGACAGACAGACAGACAGGGCTGCGGTGGCATGGCGTGGGGCTGTTAATGTAATGCACCCTGGGTAGTTGTTGCCGGGTGAGTTATTGGGCCTGTCTGTTCTGTTTGATACAGATGAGCAGTTTGTCTCAAGCAGTTTTTTTTTCTTTTTCATTCCAGTTAATCTTGTCAGGAAGGCAAATCCAGTGTAGCACACTTTCTGGGATCTCTCCTACTCTCTCTCTCTCTTTCTCTCTCCATGTCTCATTCTGATTCTCCCTATCTCTCTCCCTCTACTAACCCCCTCCTTCTATCTCTGTCTGTTCCAGCTTAAGCCTATGTGAGCCAGTGAATTTCTGTTAAGTAATGCACGTACATGGTGTGTGTTAGTGTGTGTTGGGTTCTGCTGTGTACCAGTGTGTATCAGGCGTAATACGTCTGTGTTAGCGATAGAGTTAAGCTCAGTCTGTCTGGTTTTGTTTGAACATACTTTATAAATGGTCATTTAAGCTACTTTGTCCTGTAATGAAACATCTCCCTGCCTTGTCTCTCTGTGTAACCCTCCCACCAGCCAGTGATAACAGGACATTCCCATGTCAGAACGGGATTAGGAGATGAGTCAGTCTGTGATTAGGAAAGGGATTCACCATGCTTTTCTGTTCCCTCCCTTCCCCTCCCCTCCCTTCCCTCAGAGAGAGCATGTCCGTATGAAATGACACTTCTTTTCCCGGTAATCCTATAGTTTGGGTTACTAGGCCCAGGATGTGGTGGTGGAGTGGGGAAGGAGAAGCAGACAAAGAACCAGGGCCACAGAGGGCCAGGCTGGGGACAGAAGGGCCAAGCTCATGAAAGATGCATTAATATGGCTGCCTTTCACTCTCTTTGTACTTGTAATGTGGCCGCCTCCCAGAGGTATCGTATTTGTAATGTGACTGCCGACTGTCGAATACGACTATTTCTTTCTCCCTCTGGTCTCTGTCTTTCACTTTCTCTCTCTCTGCTCACTATTTCTCTGTCTCTCGCTCTCTCTCTCGTGCTTTCTCTCTCTCTCTCTCTCTCTCTCTCTCTCTCTCTCTCTCTTCCGGGCTCTCTCACTTTCTATTTTTCTCTGTCAATTCCCTCTCTAATTTCTCTCTCTCTCTCTGTCTGTCTCTTTTTGGCTGTTGTTGAGTTAGTTTTTTTTTCAATATGGCTGTCCCTCTGTCCATCTGTCTGTCTCCCTGTGTTGATAATGACACCTTTTGTGTAATTGATGAGGACGATGCAGGTGTATCTACAGGATGTCTCTCCCATTTGTAATTCCAATCAACAACAAGCCCTGTGGTAACATAGAATGTGTTGTGTCCTGAATTCACCTCTGAACGCACCTTGACAACATGAAAATTTGACAATTACCAGTCAGACTTCCTACTGTCTTATTTTCAGAAAACGTTGCTGTCCCATTGGACCCTGCGATATCCAGGTGTGTAACTACAATACCCACAATGCATTGTGCCTGCTATTTTCTTCGTGTAAAATCTCTGAGTGAGTATCAACAAGCAGGTGTTAGCATTTGCACAAAACCTCAATGGAACAGAAAAGCAGCAGACAACCAGTGTTATTTCCAGGCTGTATCACAATCGGCCGTGATTGGGAGTCCCATAGGGCGGCGCACAATTGGCCCAGCATCGTCCGGGTTTGGCCGGTGTAGGCCGTCATTGTAAAGGTAAAATATATATATTTTTTTTAATGGACAGTTTATTTCAATCACTCAGCCTGTGTGTAAATGGCAGTTATTCATAGTCTGTATCACCTTGGCCTAGAATCGTCTTCTGTTGTAGTTCTCTGTTTCTCTTACCAAGTGAAGTGACATGAGGCTGTGTATTATTCCCTATACATGTTGTCTGGTGGGTGTTTGCTGTTGACTTGACAGGGTGTATTTTCTCATCTGGGATGTGACACAGGTCAAGTTGCAATTGTGATCGGTCACTCCAGCCAGAGAGGCTGCTACTCGCCTTCTTTATTGACAAAGAGGTGCCTGATTGGCCCTTGGAGAGAAGAGCTGTTACCGTGGCAATCAAGATAGTCCCTGTGAGTGAGCTCCGGTATTGTTCCCCCTGCTCTCCGCTAGAAAAAGTTAAGTGACTCAAAATGAGACCTCAAAACGAGCCCATTCTCTCTCGCTCTCTCTCTGTCACTTCTTTATTTCATTTATTTTCTTCTTTCAAAGTAATGGGGTCTGCAGTTTAAGAGACATTGCTGTTTCTCTCTCTCTCTCTCGCTCTCTCTCTCTCTCTCTCTCTCTTGCTCTCTCAATGGCTACCCTTGTCAAAGTCAGTGTCCTGATGATGCTGAAGATTTGGCAGAGCAAATATCACTATCACATAGCACTGTCAGGCCCATAATGGACAACACCAATAACTCCACAATGCTCTGATACACTGGTTTGATTTACTGATAGCCACATTACATCTTAATACATCTGTCATTTTCACCCAGTCTGCTCGGCTGCATTGTGCATAGTGATACCACGACAGACGACGTCACATAACTACTGTATGTGGGCTTTATAGCTATCACGCCATTATCTTGTCAACACGACTTGTTCCTGTCATGTTCATCTTCTGAGGGATGCTTCGATGGTCATATATAGTATTTCAACACTGGGGTTTCTTTAGCTGCTTGCTTTATTTAGCGCATAGCGGATAAGAAGAAAATGCATATGTTGACTGAAAACTCAGGATGTTGACACAGCAGAAGCGACAGAGAATGGGGTGCTGATTCAGAGGGGTTGGGTTAAATGTGGAAGACACATTTCAGTTTCAGTTGTGCAACTGACTAGGTATCCCCTTCCCTTCCCCTCTCCTTTACTTGATGGTGTTTGAGAACACATTTTCATTTCTTGTCAA
>NC_140019.1:15885439-15900439 GCF_964263955.1 Coregonus lavaretus
TTTGGCAGGAGGTTAGGAAGTGTAGCTCAGTTTCCACCTCATTTTGTGGGCAGTGGGCACGGCCTTTCTTCTCTCGAGAAGCCTCTCTCAATAGCAAGGCTCTCTCTCGCTCTCTCTCTCTCTCTCTCTCTCTCTCTCTCTCTCTCGCGCGCTCGCGCTCGCTATGAATTTCAATGAGCTGCCGTATCTATACATTTACCTATAGCTATGCCATGATGTGCAGTAGATCTTAAAGACATTGGGTTAACACTGTAGCAGTAAAGAGTTAGGGTCTGGCAGAGAGCTTGGCCCTTGAGGTTGTTTGTCACAAATGGCAAGGGGAATGTGTTGAGTGTCATGTACCTATTTGTGGAAGACTCCCTACTAGGAAAAACAACAACAGCAAAAGGCCACGTTTGTGTCACCCTTGATTTACTGCTTCGATATGCATCTATTTAATTTGGTAAATACAAATAGTTTTTACAGGGGTATTCATTGTTCAGACAGCTGCTTTTGAATGTTAGCAGCAGCAACAGGCTCTTAATTTGTTTGGTTCTCTGTGTGTTTGCAGTTTCACTGGCCTGCCCCTGAATCACAGCTGGCAGAGAGGCACTGGGGAGCCATTCTGTGTCAGACCCTCGCGAGGCCCATTTTGTTCCTTTTAAACAAAAGGAGTTCATCCTGAATAATCCTTAATTAGCCCTCTGGCATTTAGAGCACACTCTCACTTCCCTCACCTAGCCCTCCCACCAGCTCCTCGCTTTCTGCTTAAACACTATTGATTTATGGCATTGCAGGGGTGCGGCAGGGTGTGTATCTGTGTGCAGAGGTTGACTTTGAAACAGCATGAAGCAGTGACTCTTGAATATACTTGCACTCAATCACAGACTCACACACACGCACGTACGCAGGCAGGCACATACACACACAAACACACACACACACACACACACACACACACACACACACACACACACACACACACACACACACACACACACACACACACACTAGACAAGAGGATGGAAAATAACAGTAGTTTGGAGGTTGTTTCTGCTGTGTTGGATAATATTAGGTGGTAAGCTTCTTGAGTCATCGCTGCAGCTTTACTGAAACTTTATCTCTTTTAAAAAAGAAGACGTCTACTTTGTTTACAGTGGAAAAGTGAGATATTATTATAATTAACTTTGAAAGAATGGGCCAGATGGAGTGAGTCTTTGGTCGTGACAGGGTGGAATCTTTAGCTTGTGATGCCAAGGGTGCGATGGTGAGTTTGGGGGCATTTTGCAGACTTTTGCCAATCAGGAGCGACAAGAACTCAGACACGCTTGTTCTTCCAGCCACTACTCAGATTAGGTAGTCAGTGGGGATCACACATACCCAGGGAGTATACACACACATACACACACACACACACACACAAGGCACACATACAGACACATACACACATAGACACATACTCGCAGGCACACACACACACAGCAGTAGTCAGCAGGATGGTCTTACATTACACTAATCCTGCGTCCATGGAGCCCAATCTCTCCCTCTCCCCAGGGAGTGGGAAGATCAGCCAGCATCTGTTTGTCCCCATCCCTCCATCCCTCCATCCCTCCATCCCTCTATCCCTCCAGCCCTCCATCCCTCCATCCTTCTCTTTATGTCTTTCTGTCAGATCGTCTGTCTATCCCTTCTGTGTGCCTGCCTGCCTGCCTGCCTGCCTGTCTATCTGTCTTTCTGATCATCTGCCTGTCTGCCTGTCTGTCTGTCTGTCTGTCTGATTCTGTTTCAGTAATTCGAAATAGCTGATCA
The DNA here is from genome assembly GCF_964263955.1 of Coregonus lavaretus. Taxonomy (NCBI): domain Eukaryota; kingdom Metazoa; phylum Chordata; class Actinopteri; order Salmoniformes; family Salmonidae; genus Coregonus; species Coregonus lavaretus. Next base: position 15,887,228 of record NC_140019.1, read on the forward strand.
GTAGGTTTCCAGTTATAATCAGCCAAACACTCACAGCATAGGAACTTTCCACCACATAGACACTAGCAGACACGCATAACACAGCCAGACTGAGAGGTGTCTTCCACTAAACAGTGTACCCTCCTTGGCTAGAGGGTCATTTAACTGGGTGTCTGAATGTGTGACAAAAGTCCAGAAATGCGATAATGGCTGGATTTGCTGTTTAGGCATTTTTTTCTGTAAGCAACATTATTGTGCTGTAATATTCCAGCGTGAGTTTAACACCTTGTAATGCCCGTCATTGTGTTGGAATATTTATCTGGAGTTAAACGCAGGCCTGATGTAATGACTGTGTCACAGTGTTTATTGGTGTACTGAGACACCCCCGCATCACACACACACAATGAAACACGGAAACACACACACACACACCACCACCACCACTCTAGTGTAGATACCGAGTCTATTAGCATATAAATGTGTTCCTGTATGGATGCATTGTTAGGAGGGTGGGGAGGATGGAGTGTGGGGAGGATGGAGTGTGAGGGGGGTGAATAGGGAGTGAGGATGGCTCTGTGGGATGCATGCATTAGAGGGAGATGTGGTAGATGATAGGGAGGTTTATATATGCTCCAAGCTTTAGATCGATCGCTGGGCAGCAGCGTTTACAAGCTCCTCTCAGCCTGCGGAACTGCATTAATTAAACACAAACCATTCACCATCTGCTGCTGTGCTTAGGACCCTGACCTCTGGAATTCACTGCTTTGCTCCCACAGTTAACCCCTCCACCAGCACACACACACACACAAATGCTCAGATATGCTCACACAGAGACACATTCACACAGGTATAAACAGTGTAGTTGCAAATTGCTGTAGGGATTAAGTGTTCATTCAAAGGTCAATTAGATTGTGTGGCGTTAAGATGAGCCTGAAAATGAGTTTAGTGGATAAATGTCAATCAAACTAATTTTCCTACTGCATCTTCTGGTTTCTGGTAATGATGTACAGTGAGGGAAAGAAGTATTTGATCCCCTGCTGATTTTGTACGTTATCCCACTGACAAAGACATGATCAGTCTATAATTTTAATGGTAGGTTTATTTGAACAGTGAGAGACAGAATAACAACAAAAAAATCCAGAAAAATGCATGTCAAAAATATTATAAATTGATTTGCATTTTAATGAGGGAAATAAGTATTTGACCCCTCTGCAAAACATGACTTAGTACTTGGTGGCAAAACCCTTGTTGGCAATCACAGAGGTCAGACGTTTCTTGTAGTTGGCCATCAGGTTTGCAGACATCTCAGGAGGGATTTTGCAGATCTTCTCCAAGTCATTAAGGTTTCGAGGCTGACGTTTGGCAACTCAAACCTTCAGCTCCCTCCACAGATTTTCTATGGGATTAAGGTCTGGAGACTGGCTAGGCCACTCCAGGACCTTAATGTGCTTCTTCTTGAGCCACTTCTTTGTTGCCTTGGTCGTGAGTTTTGGGTCATTGTCATGCTAGAATACCCATCCACGACCCATTTTCAATGCCCTGGCTGAGGGAAGGAGGTTCTCACCCAAGATTTGACGGTACATGCCCCCGTCCATCGTCCCTTTGATGCGGTGAAGTTGTCCTGTCCCCTTAGCAGAAAAACACCCCCAAAACATAATGTTTCCACCTCCATGTTTGACGGTGGGGATGGTGTTCTTGGGGTCATAGACAGCATTCCTCCTCCTCCAAACACGGCGAGTTGAGTTGATGCCAAAAAGCTCGATTTTGGTCTCATCTGACAACAACACTTTCACCCAGTTCTCCTCTGAATCATTCAGATGTTCATTGGCAAACTTCAGACGGGCCTGTATATGTGCTTTCTTGAGCAGGGGGACCTTGCGGGCGCTGCAGGATTTCAGTCCTTGACGGCGTAGTGTGTTACCAATTGTTTTCTTGGTGACTATGGTCCCAGCTGCCTTGAGATCATTGACAAGATCCTCCCGTGTAGTTCTGGGCTGATTCCTCACCGTTCTCATGATCATTGCAACTCCACGAGGTGAGATCTTACATGGAGCCCCAGGCCGAAGGGAGATTGACAGTTATTTTGTGTTTCTTCCATTTGCGAATAATCACACCAACTGTTGTCACCTTCTCACCAAGCTGCTTGGCGATGGTCTTGTAGCCCATTCCAGCCTTGTGTAGGTCTACAATCTTTGGAGAGCTCTTTAGTCTTGGCCATGGTGGAGAGTTTGGAATCGTATTGATTGATTGCTTCTGTGGACAGGTGTCTTTTATACAGCTAACAAACTGAGATTAGGAGCACTCCCTTTAAGAGTGTGCTCCTAATCTCAGCTTGTTACCTGTATAAAAGACACCTGGGAGCCTGAAATCTTTCTGATTGAGAGGGGGGTCAAATACTTATTTCCCTCATTAAAATGCAAATCAATTTATAACATTTTTTACATGCGTTTTTCTGGATGATTTTGTTGTTATTCTGTCTCTCACTGTTCAAATAAACCTACCATTACAATTATAGACAGATCATTTCTTTGTCAGTGGGCAAACGTACAAAATCAGCAGGGGATCAAATACTTATTTCCCTCACTGTATCTAGAATATCTGTTTATATCTGTTTATATCTTCTCACGTAATGTAATGTACTGACACACACACACACACACGCACACAGAAAATAAATAACTTTTTCTACAAGATGATAACAAGATTATGTATTGTTGCATGGTACCTCGGCGTGTAATCCTTAGAGATATTCATCCCCAGCAAACATGTCCATATTGGCACGATGTGGGCCCAATGCGGGTAAAAACACTAGACCCATGTAGGCTGCCCACATTGGGCTGATATGCCTTTGCTCATCGGCTCCACATTGGCCCCAATGAAATAAGCCCCACCCTTTTGGATCAGCTGCCCATTACAAGACAACAAAGTTGTTACTATCATATATGTATTTTTACCAAAGAGACTTCAATGTTTCTCTTATGTCACATGCAGTAATCTAAGTCTTTTTACAGACTTCGTCATTGGCAGTGTACAATATTTTATTATTTTGATCTCATATTCTTTTTAACTTAACAACATGAATTGGAGTATTTGTAAACCACGCCCCAAAAATTCTAATGATACCCCGCCTCTATGTTATGACGTAGCTGGGCTTGGTGTGGGCTAGGCTGTGCTGGGCTTGGTGGTGGCTAACCTATGCTGGGCTTGGTGTGGGCTAGGCTGTGCTGGGCTTGGTGGTGGCTAACCTGTGCTGGACTGGTGTAGGCTAGCCATGTCGGGCTGGTGTGGGCTTTCCCGTGTTATGGCTGGTGTGGGCTTGGTGTGGGCTAGCCCGTGCTGGGCTTTGTGTGGGCTAGCCCCTGCCATCCCACACGGGGCCAATGGGGTCATGTTTTGCTGGATCATTATTATAACACACCCTGGGAGAGAGAACTACATGCCTCTAAGGTGGATAATTATCTTTAAAAGCCAAACATAATGCAAAGGTAATAAAAAGCAGCTTAATCTTTCCCTTTTAAAGGTACTGCAGCCGCCATCTCCCTGCACTTGTTTCTCTGACACACTGCACCTTTAAAAATGAGATTGGAGGATAATAAAGTCAAACTGAAAAGGATCCTACTACCTGATTAGTTCAAAGCGCGTCACATGTTCAGCAGGTGACAGGGTTTTTACAGAGCACCACCGAGTGAGAGACAGACCTGAATAAAATAAAGGAATCAGACACTGTTTGTCTTTTGTTCAAATAAAATGCTGACAGAACAAGAGCTCCTCTTTATTATTTCACAATGGAAAAAATGTATCTTCATGTAGAGCAGTAACAATGGAGTCTTTCATCTGTGGCGGCGCTGGTTTTCATGGTTTCCTATAATTGGGCTACATTTACCTTGCAAATAGGTTAGACGCTTTATTCTCATTTCAGTCCTGTTTCGTTACATCTGCAAAAGGGCTCTGATATACCAACTATTCCAGAAGCAGGTGTGTGTGTGTGTGTGTGTGTGTGTGTGTGTGTGTGTGTGTGTATTTATGTGTAACAGCTCTTTCTAGTTGCCAGAACACTTGGCCTCATTCTCAAAGCACCATATGTTGAGTCTTTCTCAAGACAAAAAATAAATAAATGGGTAATTGCCTAGTTGTTTGTGCATTCATTTTCTTTTCAATGACAATAACTTGACCCAGCCTAAACCTGCAGAACTCAATTTGCTGGTGTTGGGCAGAAATACACTCCCCGTTGCATAAATAGTTGTCAGGGAGATAGATGTTCTAGGCTTTGTTGAATACAGGGGGAAGATGAGGCGTTTAGGCTGCTTTATATTTAGACAGGCTCAGGGCGTGATGTGCTTCTGGGCTGTTTAGTCCTGGATGGATTGGCTGTAATTAGACGTGTGTTCGTCCCATAGGTTTAGGAGAGTTGGTACGATGAGTGACTATCCCTGCTTTCGTGGGTGACCTAGAGAACTGACCCAGAGAACTCAGGACAAATTACACAATAGAAGATGATCTAAAGAATCAAAGCAATGAGTTACCCTTTTAGCTTAACGTGTCAGTGAGACAGGTCACTGCCATCCATGAGCATGAGTCATCATAGCCATAAAAGGTCAAAGGTCACAGTGAGATGACAAACATTTGACAATTATTCTGTCTGGCTGTCCTCTCCATCTGTCCACCTCTCTGTCTCCCTGTCTGTATGATCGACCAACCATCGAGCCAGACAGTCACAGAGATCTATTTGTGACTCATGACATGACAATAATGCGGAGCATTCAATAACTTCAAAGTGCCAAGTGAGCAGCATCAAAGAAGGGAGTGTAGCCTAGCCTAGAGACTGGCTCTCCCTTTACCGTGCCTTATTAGATGACTGAGTTCTCTCATTCTCTAATGGGAGAGAGAGAGAAAGATTCTGCCTCAGAAAGCTGATTCTGGGACTTAAGCTATTTGTCACGCCTGCTCTCGCCCAGACATGATTGATGCCGGGTTCCCATAGCAATGATCTGCAGCCCCAGTGATTCTATATTAAAAAGCTATCGATGCTGACGTTTACATATTAAAATTGGTAGTTATAGCGATTCCTGATGTGGAAACAAGGGACTCGCTCATGGCGAACATTATTGATCATCCTGACAACACTTTGTTCATGACATTAAGAGGAATCTACAGGGAAACGTACAGTGGTGGAGAGTAGACTGATGAAAATGTTCCCGCTGGGCCAGGACTGGACAGGAGTATACACTTACAAAAAAAATAACACATAAAAAAATCACGTGAAAAGAACACGTGAAAAAACACATGGTTTTCAGACACATGTATGAACACACGTGTTAACAAATCACGTGAAAGTTTTACATGTAAAAAGATATATATATATATATACAGTATGTGGTTTTCTGACGTGTGACGTTTCACATGAATTTTTCACGTGAACAAATCACATGTGAATAATCTCACGTCGGAAAAACAGACTCTTGTTTCACATGACTCAGACAAGTGTGGTTTCCTAACATTTCACATGTGATATTACACGTTTCATATTTGTGCTTTTGTAACTGGCGGGATTAAAACACAGGTCTCCCACAGTAGAAGCCAACGTATTGACCATTCAACCAGAGGGCCAACACAGATGTTGAAGTCTTAGGCAGGGCTACCTCATCCCTTGACCATGAGCAACCATGACCGACTCATGTCCGCTACACTTTCACATGTGCATTGTAACATTTTAATGTCAACTAGGGTTGTCAAACGATTAAAAAATGTAATTGAGTTGATTGCAGGATTTGCTGTGATTAATCACAATCGCAAACTCATAATTTGCTCAAATTTAGCAGTAATTTAAGAGATGTTTTATACAAAAAGCATTACAAGAATATTTCCGTTTTGATTTTGTCCAAAGTAACAGATACCAAAATCAGGTAGATTGATAAACATACTTCCTTTAACCTCAATGTCAACTTGTTTTGACATGGCATTGTTGTTTTTAGTTGTATAGATTATGTATTATGGATGTATTCAGTGTGTTTTCAACGCTTTCAGCCCATGCAAAAAAAGATCCACTACAATTACAAAACGTTAACTTGAGTTAACTGATTAACTCTGACAGCGCTAATATTAACACGTTAAAAAGGATCAATAAGGAGACACGGAGCGGTAGCTTCTCTGTTCTTTTCACTGGGCTTCTTCCAACGGTCACTGACCAACGTATGAAGAAGAGATGCGTGCACCTGCAGCAGTAACACTCTGAATGGATGGCTCAGAAATAAGAAATCATTATTTGAACACACTTAACTTATTATACTCAGGTAGGCTAAGTTACATTCTTACATAATGGCATTACAGAATTTGCAATTCCACATGTGGAAACATTGCTACTGCAACATGTTAACACCACCTTTTCACATGTGAGGAGAATAACACTATTTCACCACCACATGCCAACTTGCGATTCCACATGTGAAAGTTAGATTTTCACTAAATGTTTCTTACATGTGAAACTGCAAATTAGATTTTCACATGCGAATGGTTCTCAAAAGAGAGATTACAAGTTTATCAACTTTCAAAGCACAATTACTTTCCTATTGTTCCCTTAAATGCAGTGTATGATATACCATTTTGTAGCTCTGTGTCTCTGCTTTTATCCAATGTAAAAAACACAATTTCAAATTTTGCTACCTAAGACCAAATCAAGGCAGTCGGTCACATATGTAACCTTGCAATTCCACATGTGAAAGTGAGATTTTCACATGGGGAGTTTTCTTACATGTGAAACTGCAAATTAGATTTTCACATATTTTTTGTTTTGTTTTGTAGGCAGGAACGTGCAGTTCTCACAATAGGTGAATCCGTGGTATGAGATTGTGTTCTGGAAACGTTACTGTATAATTATTACTTAGTAAAAATCATTTCTTTGAACCAACCCCCTCCCCAGAGCAACCACAGTGGGATGCCTATAATGACTGAACAGGAGCCCCGCCAAGGAGACAAATCCAACAGGAGACCAACGTATTTATTTATATTTGTTACCCACCACAATTTCTGCATTGTTAGACATTGTTAGAGGTTTTGCTCCCCATTCATTTGAATGTTTGCGTTATCAAGAGCTTAAGTAGTCTGGATTGCAGGGAGTTGTTTGTTAAGTGATCCCAATGCCCCGGGACATAGACCTAAATCCATTTGGACATGGGCTTAGAACTTGTAAGTCTATTATTCCCATCTGATACCGAGGCTAAGCGCAAAAACACCACATTGTCTACCAATGCATTAACTGATTCTATTCTATTTCTATTCTCTGTCTATAACACCCCCCTTCCCCCACCACACACTCATACATAGACACACTTAATATGCTATAGCACACCGGTCTGTGAGAATATGAACTTGAAATGTGTGGCTGTACTTACTATGAGAAGGTAACAATACCAGTAGTGTGAGAGAGAGAGAGAGAGAGAGAGAGAGAGAGAGAGAGAGAGAGAGAGAGAGAGAGAGAGAGAGAGAGAGAGAGAGAGAGAGAGAGAGAGAGAGAGAGAGAGAGAGAAAGAGCGAGAGAAAGAGCGAGAGAAAGAGTGAGAGAAAGGCTAAGCCGCTAGATGAAAGAGTGATGTTTGCATGGAGGTGATTGGTTCTCCCTGTGGAACAATGATGGCTCCCACTGAGCCAGTTTTTGTGATATGAAATCTGAATTGAAATAAATTGGATGAAAAGGAAAAATAATGAACTGCTGTGGATGATGATAACACAAATCACACATAACAGTGGAAAGTGAATGCTGCCTTCCCAGCCACTGAAGCACAACCATTGACAGACAGTCACACTGAGAGAAACAGAAAACAGACCACAAATACCCTACTGGGCATTTCATATGGGCTAGGAAGAGGCCATAAAAGTGACTGGAAATGGTGAGAAATTGACCACATAAGGCCACCATACAGTATGTTTTGCTGGTGAGCAACAGAGAAGCTAGCTAGATATAAGGATTGGATCATGCAAAGGGCGTAGAGAATATGTAGATACTGGCAGTCTTATTTCTGGATTGTGTACTTCGCCAGAGTCTTTTGCACGGAAACATGAATAAAAGTTAATACTGATTAACATTGGATTTTTTGTATACTCCCCACACCGAGCCATCATAGCCCCCAGCTATACTTCCCCTGAGGGGTCCCACTTTCAGCCTGTCATTCCGGCTCTTGTCTTTGCAGTGGCTAATCAGGCGTGCCCAGATAAATATCCTACTGTGCAACTGTAAGATATGGCTGTTATGCAACACAACATTAATATTTAATCACAGACTCCGTAAGAACCGGGGAGTGAGGATGTTTAGACTCAGAGGACAAATGTAGGGATCCTCAGCAGAGATGTTAAGCCACAGTCATGTCAGCCATGATTCTGTCTCGGCTAACAATATTGCCCTGCAATGTTAGAGATACAGGTAACTGCCAAAATAAAGGAAACACCAACATAAAGTGTCTTAATAGGGTGTTGGGCCACCACGAGCTGCCAGAACAGCTTCAATGCGCCTTGACATAGATTCTACAAGTGTCTGGAACTCTATTGGAGGGATGCAACACCATTCTTCCACAATAAATTCCATAATTTGGTGTTTTATTGATGGTGGTGGAAAACGCTGTCTCAGGCGCCGCTCCAGAATCTCCCATAAAGTGTTCAGTTGGGTTGAGATCTGGTGACGGCCATGGCGTACGGTTTAGATAGTTTTCATGCTCGTCAAACCATTCAGTGACCACTCGTTCGATCCTGCAAGGATCTTTGCACCGGAAGTGCACAACACCCATATTTACAGACATAGGACAAGAACCAATTAGGGCGGTCTCTAAATATTTAAGTTGAAAGGGGCAACACTGCAAATATGTAGCTACACTTCTCAAATATTATAACTGCAACACTTCAAATATATACAAATATATAACTGCATAGTTATATCAGGGGTTGTAACTGGTACAGGGAACAGAACCGAACCCCCCCCCCAAAAAATAAATGAACGAAAGTGATCTTTTATGTTCCGGAACAAAACAGTTATTTTCAAATCTTGGGAACCGGTTAATAATGTTCTTTTAAGTTCCAAGCATTTTTTTCAGTCCCACAAAAACTGCCATCAAAGCGCCTATGCAAAACAATCACTCTGTCACTCAGAAATGTATCTTGCCAGTGTCTACCTGCCAGCTTTTTCTAGTTAAGGATATTATTAGCTATCATGCTTCACATTGGATTTATTAACTACCAAAAGGTAAGACGTGTTTTGAATTCTGGTGCCGCTGCACACAAAAGCTTGTTATTAGCTCTGGTCCAGGGTGTTGAGCCAACGTTCGGACATTCAAAGTACCTCAATATTATCCTCTCCTCCGTAGGTAACTAGCTAGTATACAATTATGTAATTCAGTGTAGGAATGATACTACTAATATCCTAAACACGTTATAATGCACGTCATATCATGATACTAAGCGCTTCAAGTCAAGCCTCCTCCATGTCCACCCTTCTCTCTCACTCTGATCTCGCACCCTACAAGCTGCTCTATCTGCACTGGTTGGTGGAGTAATTTAATGACCTAAATGTAAAAACGATGTCAATTTCACAGACATTATTTTGCTGGTCGGAACAGTGGAACGGGAAAAAAATGGTGGTTCTGTTCAGAACAAAACAATTGGAAAATAATGTAGGTTCCAACTCCTGGTTCCTATACCCAATAGTGGTTGTCATAATAATAATAATTTAGGCTGAGTGGACATAAACCATGCCAGGAAAATGCACACCACATCATAACAGAACCCTAATTTACTCAAGTATTTCCTTTATTTTTGTAGTTACCTGTAGATCAAAACTGAGAAGAGGAGCTTCACATATCCTTTACCAGACTCATGAGAAAATGTACAGTACTGTAAATATGATTTATATCTTTCCCCCCAGAAAGACGCCTAGAGCAGTATTCTGTCAAAGACGGAATGAAATCACTATTCTAGACAAACACTTCACTAGTGGCCTAACTACCCTGAAATAGTATTATCAAAGATATTTTGCAACAGATATATGGCAGGTTCATGGGACTGAGGCTTGACTAAGCGGCCCACTCAGTCTTTTTAAAAACTGAAGTGTTGAAAGATGTTGATTTGCATATTGTTCAATATTATATTCTATTATTATAGTAGAGTGTTTCATTAAGACTTGAGGAGTCTCTGCTTCTGCCTTCTTCCCTTAGTCTGTATTAGAAAGATTAAATAATGAGCTTCTCTGACTCTGCCAAAGTTTAATTAATTTGGGTAGTTATGTATTTTTGACACTTACAATTGACGTGTTTTTTTTAAACATTTTTCAAACACAACACGGCGCTGTTGCCACACAACATTAATAATGTTAATTAACCACTGTGACAGTTAATTTAAGATAATGAATACAAATACTAATATTAGATAGCACACAATCAGTGCTAGGCAGAGCGAAACCAAATACCCTGTGCATATGGCAAAAACCTGCTAGAGGAGAAGAAAATAGAATGTTTAGACCCCAAAATACCTGCACAGCCTATAATTAAAAACTTCTCATCAGACTTTTAAATACCTTCTAAAGTCAAACTCATTTTTCTTTGAAGGGAGGATCAGATGTTTTCTTCCCTTTCTTCTCAAAGCTAAAACCTCCCTCTAGCTGCAAATCACAGCAATATATTTCCTCATCACATGCAGGTTGTAATATAAATATCCATTAATGTAATCTAATGTAATTTCCCCCATTAGATATGTAAGGCACTGTTTATAGCACTGTAGTTTTTCATCTTTGAAAAGCCGTAATGAGCAAAATGCTTTTTTTCGTGGAAGTTCTCAATATAGAAATACAGCGTTGGGGTAAAAAATGATGGTCAGTCGTATTTCTCAAGAGCTATAACAGGCCAACAGATGGTCCATTTGCAGAGCACGTCCCAGTCCCCGCTCCCTCTCTCTCTCACTCTCTCAGCACTGCACCACTCCTTCCCTGCTATAGGCCTGACTGTATAACAGAGGGGAATAAGTCACTGTCTCAGTCTTAACTACCACACATATTACCTCTGAAGTATATGCCATTTGGGAGAGTGGGTTCATTTTTAACATCTCAGAGCCTGTTCGGTTTGATCTCTGCTGTAGCAAGTACGGGATTTACATACTGCGCTCAGTGAGCAGTCAGTTTCTCTTCAGTCAATATGGCTTAGCTTATCTCCTGAGTGTTTCAGCATTAGCCTCCCAAAGCTATTGGCGTTAACCAGACTCTTTTAGCAGCTAAAGTGGCTGTATTGTTCTGTGGCGGTTAGGGCCCAGAGTGAGGGTGTCAGAAAGGTAGAATGATTTGTAGCCTGGCTGGGACTACAGGAGAGGCTAAGTAAGACAATACTATTAAGTACCCAAGCCATTATGCAGTATTTACGTCTAGGACAACGTCTTCTCTTGTATTTCAGGTGGGAACAAAATGTAACACAAGCACTTGTAAATCCTCGCCACACACACACACACAAACACACACACTGATCCCCCTGATGGCGTATTGAACCAAGCATTCAAAACAGGCTTATTTATCTCTTTCCTCCTCCCCTGGAGACTGTGGCCTTAACCTTAGCAACCTTAGTTTCTTAATTTAATGGAGAGAGGATAGTAGGTAATGCTAGGCTGGTGTTAGGTAGAGTGTATTATTCTCCTCCCTGGCCCTGTCTTTCCCACCGTGGTTAGTGTTCCTTTAATGAGGACAGAACCCTGGTCTGGACCAGAACTCATTAGCAGTGCCTGAGGGTTAATGAGTGATAGTGTCCATGCCACCTTCTTGTAAACACCAGCGGCCTTTAGCCAACGGGGTCAACCGAGATAACGCATTTTGTTTTTTATTCATGGTATATATTCTTAATGCACTTGGCTGAAGCCATGCAACAAGAGAAAAGATACTGGGTTTTTAAAGGTGTGATAATGTGCTCGGTTGGAGGTTATATGTGGCCACACATGATATTAGACACAGTTGAAGTCGGAAGTTTACATACACCTTAGCCAAATACATTTAAACTCAGTTTTTCACAATTCCTGACGTTTAATCCTAGTAAAAATTCCCTATCTTAGGTATGTTAGGATCACCACTTTATTTTAAGAATGTGAAATGTCAGAATAATAGTAAAGAGAATGATTTATTTAAGCTTTTATTTCTTTCATCACATTCCCAGTGGGTCAGAAGTTTACATACACTCAATTAGTATTTGGTAGCATTGCCTTTAAATTGTTTAACTTGGGTCAAACGTTTTGGGTAGCCTTCCACAAGCTTCCCACAATGTGTTGGGTAAATTTTGACCCATTCCTCCTGGCAGAGCTGGTGTAACTGAGTCAGGTGTGTAGGCCTCCTTGCTCGCACACGCTTTTTCAGTTCTGCCCACAAATGTTCTATAGGATTGAGGTCAGGGCTTTGTGATGGCCACTCCAATACCTTGACTTTGTTGTCCTTAAGCCATTTTGCCACAACTTTGGAAGTATGCTTGGGGTCATTGTCCATTTGGAAGACCCATTTGCGACCAAGCTTTAACTTCCTGACTGATGTCTTGAGATGTTGCTTCAATATATCCACATAATGTTCCTTCCTCATGATGCCATCTATTTTGTGAAGTGCAGCAGTCCCTCCTGCAGCAAAGCACCCCCACAGCATGATGCTGCCACCCCCGTGCTTCACAGTTGGGATGGTGTTCTTCGGCTTGCAAGCCAACCCCTTTTTCCTCCAAACATAACAATGGTCATTATGGCCAAACAGTTCTATTTTTGTTTCATCAGACCAGAGGACATTTCTCAAAAAAGTACGATCTTTCTCCCCATGTGCAGTTGCAAACCGTAGTCTGGCTTTTTTATGGCGGTTTTGGAGCAGTGGCTTCTTCCTTGCTGAGCGGCCTTTTAGGTTATGTCGATATAGGACTCATTTTACTGTGGATATAGATACTTTTGTACCTGTTTCCTCCAGCATCTTCACAAGGTCCTTTGCTGTTTTCGCACCAAAGTACGTTCATCTCTAGGAGACAGAATGCGTCTCCTTACTGAACGGTATGACAGCTGCGTGGTCCCATGATGTTTATACTTGCGTACTATTGTTTGTACAGATGAACGTGGTACCTTCAGGCATTTGTAAATTGCTCCCAAGGATGAACCAGACTTGTGGAGGTCTACAATCTTTTTTTCTGAGGTCTTGGCTGATTTATTTTGATTTTCCCATGATGTCAAGCTAAGAGGCACTGAGTTTGAAGGTAGACCTTG
>NC_140019.1:15902939-15906764 GCF_964263955.1 Coregonus lavaretus
TCGAGGCAATTCACTGGCAGGGAGAATATAGCAATCTGGGTCCCTAATATATTCGATCTCTTGATGGCTGCAAATCTTACTGGGGACTTTCTGAGTGTATCCAAGCTGCCATTACTTTCAGTTGTTCCAGAGGTTTCCTAACGTTGCACACTTTACTATCTGTTTTTTTTTTTTTTCCTGGAGGTTGCAGCCATGTCTTGGAGGTTTCCTCCACTGATCTGCAGACAGGTATCATCCAGGTGGGAGGAAACAGGTACTGTAGCCAACGACAGCCCATGGGATTCTGGGATAGCAGGTAACACTCTCTGTTTGTCCCAATCACCCTCACCAGCTGATCCCTGCTCCCCGCTCTAACAGTGATGCAACACACTGCAAACGTTAGCACTGGCTTACGCTCAAAACTCTAAAATACCCTCTGTGTGCTTTTTTGGGTTCTGTATAGGGAATAGTGGAAGGTAAGAGGGTAGGAGAGTAAGATACTGAGTAAATGAGATAGTGAACTGAGTGAACCTGGGGGATGAAGAGTGATTAGCTTGTGTTATCAGACCTCAGGCTGGCTACATGGGGCTGGGAGCTAGCTAGCTGCCTTGCCTGGGCTTACATCATAGTGATAATGATGAGCAGGTCTGTGTTAAAGCCTTGTGCCTTATAGGTGATTATAATGAGTCATTAAGGCTCTCAGAGATCAGAGCAGATCAGAGAGTAAGACTCTTGATACAGCGGATAGATATTATCAACGATACTTCACACAGGGAAACAATAGCTTATCTGTGTGTCAGTTTAGTGTTCTTGAATGGAGAGCATTTGTGCATATGTCATAATTGTAGCTTTGTCAGATGTGCACACAGGCATGGAATCATGAATCTGAAATATGCAGCTGTGGGCTCTGGACTGTGTCTTTTGTTGCTCAGAGAGAATCTGCTGTTTTAATTACCTACTCTGCAACACTAAGAACATAATTGGTTGTGCTTTTGTTTTCTTGGATGATGGAGTTTCTGGCATATCCGTATTTTTTTCTTTGGGGGGGGGGGGGGGGGGGGGGGGGGGTGTATTGTTATGGGGTTTGTGTGTGTGTGTATTGTTATGGGGTTTGCGTGTGTGTGATATTGCAGACGGGGATGATATGCGCCATGGGCATGTCAAATACAACCTAACCTCTGAGTGTCCTTTAAGAGCTTTCCCTTACTGTTTCATGGGTTATTAGTCACAGCAGCCATCGACCCTGAACATTACATGCATAATCTCAATGATTTCATTAAGTGTATGGACGGTGTCAGTGATTTGGATGGTTTGAATCTCTTTGAAGCTCTGTTTTTGGTGTGTATGACTTTACAGACAAGCTCTGACTATCAACAACCAGACAAACTCTGACTATCAAAAACCCTCTTGCTCCATTTTGGAGAAAGAGGGTTTTATCACATGGTATGATACATACATCAAGTTCGATACTAACATCAGACATATCATCATGCCAGTGGACGATCGGTCCAGTATCTCAAGGCCCACAGGTAAGCTGGATGCAGCTTTTGTCACGTGTTCATCCTTAAGCATGATTCACTGAATCCTCTTCTTCCGGCCAGGTGTTTATTTCATTGGTGTTCAGAGCACATCCATGTCTCATCCAGGTCATTTATAACTGTTGAGCTCACAGGGCACAAAATAAACCCTTTTAGCCTTCGCTATCAGTGGCTTCATCGATGAACGCCTGACCCCCGAGACACTCTGTGGCATCTAAGGTACAGGGTCAGGAAGGACAGAGGGAGTCTAATTCATCAGAGGGAACAGAATGACAGGCAGCCGTGGTTGGACGGTGACACAGTGTTATTCAGTGGGGTAATGACGCATGGTGTTTTCTGTTTTCACTCTCTCTTTCTCTGTCTCTCTCTTTCTCTGCTTCCTGTGATAAGAGAGGAGAGAGGATTCCTCAGACCACACCTCACTGCTGAGAGAGAGGGGAAGGGGGAGAGAGAGTGAGAGAGAGAGAGAGAGAGAGAGAGAGAGAGTGAGAGAGAGAGAGAGAGAGAGAGAGAGAGAGAGAGAGAGAGAGAGAGAGACAAAGGGGTGAGAGAGAAAGAGATCAAGAGAAAGAATCAGAGAGAGATAAACAGAGAAAGAGAGAGGGGCTCAAAGGAAGGTAGGAAACGCAAAGGATTGGCCCTGCTCGCTGCGGATCAGACGAGCGTCTGTCATTGCACTTCCAGCCGGTTGCGCCCTCCCTAGGAGAGAGGCCTCTATGTGGGCCACTGAGCTGACAGACCTCCTGCCTGGCCACTTTATCATCCAGCCCGGACAAGGCTCGGGGGCTCCAGGAATGCTCTTTACAGGGAGGTGCTGAGGCACTGAAGCCCAGGCGCTGGCTCTTCTCACAGGGGGAGGGCTGACACTGACTCTCTCACCTGCAGCGGCTTGTTAAAAACTGTCTCGGTGGAAAGCCAAGCGTTAAAATAAGGTGTATGATTACATTGTCAAGGAGTCCCTGGAGTTTTCTGGGCTCCCCTTCCTCTCCCTCCCCAGACAATGAGACTATCTAGCAGTGTGCCATTATACCTTCACATCTCACTGCCACTGAGCGCAAATGTCTCACCATCGCTCCTACAAGACCACTTTAACCTCTACTGGATCGGTGTCCTGTATACGGGACGGTTGAGCTAACGTGCGCTAATGTGATTAGCATGACTGTTGTAAGTAACAGCAAACTTTCCAGGACATATACATGTCTTAAATGGGCAGAAAGCTTAAATTATTGTTCATCTAACTGCACTGTCCAATTTACAGTAGCTATTACAGTGAAAAAATACCATGCTATTGTTTGAGGAGAGCGCACAAAAAAAAAAACTTATCACGGCAACTGGTTTCATACATTCACCTCTGAAGGTGAATAATGTACTTACATTCAGTAATCTTGCTCTGATTTGTCATCCTGAGGGTCCCAGAGATAAAATGTATTATAGTTTGTTTGATAAAATAAATTTTTATATTCAAATGTAGGAACTGGGTTCTACAGTTTGAACCCCTGCAGTCTCTGGCTCCACACCCACCCCGCCCGGCCATCTAGATGTGTGAAAGTTAGTGTTTAAGCTAATGATCAATCATGTATGACATTCCTGGGAGTGTGTAAAGTTACATTTTGTGTTACCGTATTATTTTTGTATGTTCTCTACAGTTATGTACTTGAAAATGTGTCAATTGACAAATGCTGCATATTTGGGCAGACTTGATACAAAATAGTCCAGTATTGCAATGCTTCACTGGATCAAAGTGAAATGTTGCACACACACTGCTGCCATCTAGTGACCAAAATCTAAATTGCGCCTAAACTGGCAATATTATATTGGTTGCCTTCCTCTTGCATTTCAAAGACGATGTAACACATTTTCTTTTGAAAACGCATGTTTTTTTGTTTGTATTAGCTTTTACCAGATCTAATGTGTTATATTCTCCTACATTAATTTCACATTTCCACAAACTTCAAAGTGTTTCCTTTCAAATGGTATCAAGAATATGCATATCCTTGCTTCAGGTCCTGAGCTGCAGGCAGTTAGATTTGGGTATGTCATTTTAGGTGAAAATTGAAAAAAAGGGTCCGATCCTTAAGAGGTTAACCCTGCTCATGACAGTCTAATATATGGGTATGTAAATGTGTTTTTCCCTTCTGCGATACCTTATACAGGTAACTGCCAAAATATAGGAAACTCCAACACAAAGTGTCTTAATAGGGCGTTGGGCCACCACAAGCCAGAATAGCTTCATTGCACCTTGGGATAGATTTTACAAGTGTCTGGAACTCTACCGGCAGGATGTCACACCATTCTTCCACGAGAAATT